>NC_048227.1:51712058-51894333 GCF_002007445.2 Ailuropoda melanoleuca
AAAAAAAACCATGAGAATAATACAAATTTATTTATTATATTTATGATATTGGTTACCAGAGGCTGAGGCAGGGTCCATAAGGAGTTCTGACCATATCATCAAGATTTTATTTCCTAGGGGTGCCTGGGTGGCTCATTTGGGTAAGTGTCTGCCTTCAGGTGAGGTCAAGATCCCAGGGTCCTGGGATCAAGACCCACATTGGGCTCCCTGCTCAGTGGGGAGTCTGCTTCTTCTTTTCCCTCTGCCCCTCCCCAACCCCCCCATCTCATGCTCTCTCACTCTCTCTCTCTCTCGGTCTCTCTCTCTCTCAAATAAATAAAATCTTAAAAAAAGATTTTATTTCTTAAAAAATGAATACTGAAGGAACGATAGCCAAGTGTTTAGCTGAACTGTGAATACACAGGGATTTGTTATATTTTTATCAGTCTGAAATATTTTAAGAAAAATAATATGAAAAGCCATTAATTTTTACTTTTTATTGAATAAAACAAGAACATATACAGTACACATACAGCTCAAAGAATTATCACAAAATGAGCGCACCTATTTAATTTGGATAACTACTTNAAGAAAAATAATATGAAAAGCCATTAATTTTTACTTTTTATTGAATAAAACAAGAACATATACAGTACACATACAGCTCAAAGAATTATCACAAAATGAGCGCACCTATTTAATTTGGATAACTACTTCCAGATAAAGATTATCAGCTTCCCAGAAACTCCCAAATCCACTCCCAGTCATTACCTGCTTCCTCAAAATAGCCAATATGCTGACTTCTGAATCAGAGATCAGTCATGCCTAGTTTTCAGTTTCATATAAACGGAATCATCAGCCTGTCTAATCTTTTCTGTTTGGCTGCTTTCATTCAACATAATTATAAGATCCATTTACAATATTACATGTAACTGTATTCATTGTTTCTATAACGTAGTTTACATATCATACTTTATGCCACTATCTAACAGTGAACTGGATTGTTTCCACTTTAAGTCTATTACAAGTAATGCACTGGTCTCTTGCATACATGTGCGGGCATTTTTACTTGATATTTATGTACACATTACTGGATAATATACCAAGACTTAAAATTTCACTTGTCCAACCACAGCAGATACTGTTATTCAAAGCAGTCATATCAATTTAAACCATAGTCTTTAGTGGATGAGAATTCTTATTTCACAATCTTGAGCCCAACCAACAATTGGTTTGTTCTTTTTAACTTTAATCATTCTGATGTGCATGTAGTGGCATCTCTCTGATTACTAATAAGGTTGGACACCTTTTCATCTGGCCATTCAATTGTCGTCTGCAAAGTACTTGTTCAAGGCTCTTGCTCCTTTTTAAATAGGATTACCTTTTCTTATTAATTTGTAGGAGTTCATATTTAATACAGATATAAGCTCTCTTTTGGGTTATATATGAAGCTATCTTCTCCTATTCTGTGACTTGTCTTTTTACTCTCAAAAAATAAAAAAATATCAGTTTTAATGTAGTCCAATTTACCAGTCATTTCCTTTATGAGTGCTTTCTGTTTACTATTTGGTAAAATTTTCCATATATGAAGATCATGAAGATATTCTTGTTTATTATCTTTTAGAGAATTTATTGTTTTGAGCTTCATGTTTCATTTTATAAGCTACTTAGAATTATCTGTACAGGTATAATTTTTTCATATGCATATATTGTTGACCCAGCACCATGTAGTGAAAAAACAGCCATGTTTCACTGCTTGATGACCTTCATGGTAAAGAAAGAGCCCTAATATCCGTAGGTCAGTTTCTGCACTCTATTCCATCCCACTGGTCTATTTGTCTATCCTTAGACCAACATCTCATTTCTCATTTACTAATCTTTATAATAAATCTTAATATCCGGTGAGTCAACGTTCCTTCTTTATTTTTCAAGGTTGACTTGGCTGCTCTTTGCCTTTGAATTTCCATACAATTTTCAGATTATCTTGTCCATTTCCACACACAAATGCACACCCTCAAACACAAACCTGCTGAGATTTTGATTGGGATTGCACTGAATCTATAGTCAATATGGGTCAAAAATGGTATCTTATAATATTCTAATCCTTTCTATATTATTGCATTTATTTAACTATTCTTTAATTTCTCTAATATTTTAGTTTTCAATGAGAAAATCTTGCTCGCCTTTTGTTAAATTTACTTCTAGATGTTTGATGATTTTTAATGCTTTTGTAAATAACATTTTAAATTTGCTGCTGGTAAGCAGAAATAAAATTGATTTTTATACTGACCTTGCTAAATTCATTTTCTAAAGATACAGTTATGTGAATAATGGCAGTTTTTATGAATCTTTATACTCTTTCTTGCCTTTTCAGCAAGTACCTTCAGTACAGTGAGAAAAAGAAGTGGTGAAGGGCATTCTTGTCTAATTTCCTATCTCAGGGGAAAAGGTTTTTCAACACTGCATCATTATATATGATGTTTGATCTAGGCTTTTTAAATATATATTATTTATCAAAATAAAGTTCTATTCCTAGTCTGCTAAGAATTTTTATAATAATTGATTTTAGATGTTCGAAAATGCTTTTTCTTCATCTACTAATCATGTGATCTCAAACCTTTATTACATGAATCACATAATTTTTCCCTATTTATTAATCCAGTAATATTTTGTGCACTCATGTGCATTTGTGTTCCCTCTCATACACACATTTCACATGTTTATTTTTTTTTATTGATCCATTTGACAGTATATTGCAGTCTTCGTGACGTTTCACTATAAACACTGCAGTATGCATCTCCTGAGATTTAGGATATAGTTACATAGCCACTAAACCATTGACTCACCTCAGAGCTAATATTACCTAATGATATCCAGAGTACATATTCAAATATCTACAATGGTCCCAAAAATATCTTTATTATTTTTTTCCAATTCAGGATTCAATCAAGGAGAGTACATTAAATTATTATATGTCTGTAACCTTCTTTAATCTACAAATAACAACCTCATGCCTCTTTAAATGACATTATATGACATTCTGCTGTAAAGCCATCAAGGCATACAAATTTCTTTGTGTGAAGTTTTTAATTACAGATTCAATTTCTTTAAGTCAAATATTCAGATTTTACTATTCCCTCTTTTGGCCATTTTAGTCATTTTTGTCATCTTAGTCCTCTGAATCTGTCAAAAGCTCTTCTCTTCTTCTCATTCTCCTCTTCTCCATCCAGCTGCCTCTTCTGGAATGGACAGTCACCTCTAGGAAAAAGTGCCCCAGAAGCCAGGATCACATTTTCTGGGTTTATGTCTGCTTCCAGATCCCGACCTCATAATTCTTCATTGCTTTAGTAGACTGTGATGTAGTTAAACAAATTTTATATTTTAGTTTTTCTAGTTATTCTCAGCAGAGAACTGTTCCAAATTAACCTGTCTGCCAACCTATGGGAAAAAGAACTGCAAACTTTTCTGGAATCTGCAATTTTCAAACTAGCTACTTTTCACAAATACTCCTGAAAAACTTCTTGGCACTTCGAACACACAACAGGCCTTTATTATTCTAAATGTGTAGCCTTACTTCCATACAGAATTTCCAGATCCTAATATCTTTTTAAGTCTCCTTTTCCGTAAACTGATTCCTATCCTCAGTTTTAATTCCTCACTTTTTATAGTAAAATCTTATTTCCTTTACAACTCAAAAAACATAATGGATTACCAAATTCCCTAAACCACACTTGGTAAGTCACTACTGTCCAACCTACATTTTGATTCATACTTTTCTTAAAGACAAAGTTATTAAAGGTAAAATGCAGAAGAACATCGAAACCCAAATAAAGGGGTTATAAATCAGAGAAGTCAAAATAAACAGTGAAATAATGTGAATACTGAAAAAACTAGTTCAGTTCTGGCTGAGTCCTAATCTGTATTCAGACCAGAAAAATGTCATCAGATCATCCTATTCTGGCTCTGGGAGAGATCCAGTTACAGAGCTGAGCAGGGAACTTCAGGGTCTTTCTACTGAGCTTTCCTCCATTCTTGACCCCCACTCTAATTTTTCTATCTACACTATGTACGTCTTATCAGCTTCCTGAAATGAGAATTTAAAACTCTAAGTAACAGATACACATGCCTAATACATGATACATTTTATTGACTGCCATTCTCAGTCTTGACCTCTTTATTTTCAAAAATATTTCTACTTAGAGCACATAAAACATATTGATAAGGTTTCATTGCCAACAGAATATAGGTTACGACTATGCTTATCCTTCAAAATCCATGGAGGAGATAGCTATTTCTACATTGAGTATTTAAATAAACTAAGATTAAAGGCCAAGAATACTACTTTTAAATAATTTATAATGTTTTCTCCCTAGTAAAGCTAAGTTTTATTATTAAAATAATCTTGAAGGGAGAACAATATTGTAAAAAGGTATGGGAATACATTAGATGTAAATCTGAGAGGAAAAAATACTTTAAAATAACAACAACAAAAAAGCTGTCAGCATCAGAATAAAGACCACAGAGTATTTTTAGTTGAGTTCTCAATAGTTTACTTATTTATTGAACATCTACTATATCCATTGCACCATATTAGGTATTAGTATTCCATACTATAAAAAAGTACGGAATAGATGATAGACTAATGAAACACTAACTACTAAGATTAGAAAAGAATAACAGAGGACATGAATGAAGCCTAAGCCATTTCTTCAGAGATGAGAAGCATTTTACCAGGTGAACAAAATGAGGAAAGTTATTTTAACATACAAAAAGACAGAAAAAACCAGTAAGCACTGTTAAAGAAATTACGTAAGTAAACATTGTATACGATTAGTAGTAAAGGTTGCATATGACAGAATGGCAAGGAAATAAAAAGGTAAATTGTTTCAATTCATAAAGAAACTTTTCTTATGTCCATTCTAAGGAATTTGGTCTAAAAAGTAACATGGGAATAAAAAAACGAGCTTTGCTTTTTACAAAGATTAGTAACAATGAAGAAGCTGAGTAAGGAAGGCTGAGGCAATAGGCTACTGCAGTAATTCAGAAAGGAGATGTTAAAAGCCTAAATTAGAGCAATGGTAAATAACATAGAGTGAATTTAAGAATAGGGGAAAAGTAGACTTGACAGAACACGACATCTGATTACAAGTAAAGAATCTAGTATTTCCATCATGTTTCTATTTCAGAATTTGGGGTTAGCCTATCTTCACCACGAATCAACCATAGGATTCAGTTAACCTTCATGGGTTCTGTTACTTATATATACTAAGTGAAGGGATTGGACCAATGTTCTCTGATGTCCCTCACCAGTTTAAAATACCCATTACGATGACTAGTTGATATACGTGGCCTTAAATAAGTACCTTATACTACTACTACATTCAACTGAAATATAAGTTATTGTTCTTTCTTTATTCTTTTGCTCTACCTCTTTAATAAAATTATACCAAATTACCTATGTGAAAGAGCAATATAAGAAATCACAAAAACATTTTTCCCATGAGACTAATTTTTTCAAAACTGCTAATTTTAATTACTCTTCCATTATCAGCAGTATTTTCATTCAGAAATAGTGGCTGCTTACTAGTCAACTATTAGTTTCAATAAAGCTAATAATTATTCAACTTAAGCACAGCATTAAAAAGCAGATATAATAGAGCATTTGCCTAAATCCAACCCTAAGGTTTTCTCTGCTATGAAAATATTCTTTTGAGATATTACATCTCAAAATAATCAATTCCTTAAAACACACCAATGAATATATTAGTCCCTCAGTATGAATTAGATGGATTGCCAACAGGCGAAAAGTCCTAGGATTACATTTAATGACTGTTATTTAAAGCAATGATTTCTCACTTGTCAGAGATACTCAGGGAAGAAGTCTAAAGGGTATCTTATTTCTTAAAAATCTTAATTTCCACATAATTTAAATAAAGAAATAATTTGGTCATGGTACTGAATAAACTTAATATTTTAATAATGTTCTGCTAAGTATTCTGAGTTATTTTTAAAACTGAACTAAAGAAGAGGAAAGACACTTTCTACAGTTTTTGAAAAGTATTTTAGTAGACCACTGCCTCTCGCTAATTTCCCCAACATCTTAGAAATGAAAACAGTAAAGTCCAGAAAGGTTAAGATCCTAGTCAAGTTGATCTTGGTAAACTGAAGACTGCATTTTCACTACAATTTTCCAATGAATCTAACTACCTCTATATTTTTAAAATATAAAGTGTGATTCTATGCCAAATGCTATTACAAATCTCATCCAAAGTGCACTTCATTTCCCCTAGGCTTAAAAAAAAAAAAACCAAAAAAACCCCCAAAAAACCCTTACTTAATAAAGACCTTGAACTTCAGAAGATAATGTAACTACAAAAAGATACGTGACATTCACATGTACTTGCACAACTTAAAACAATGAAGACATTAAATTTAATATTATACTATATTACAAACCAATGATAATTAATACATCAAAGTCAAAATATCTGAAGAATAAATATAAAGATTTGATGATCATAAATAAGTCAACTATATGAGATGTAACAGAAACACCCTTCCCCAAGTTGGTGTAAGGAAGAAAACTGCCAACCAGCATATGATAAAAGATCTAAATTTTTCCTCTACCAAGAAATCACCTGAGAAAACTTTTTCATTTATTTATCAAGTGGATCTTAAGGCTCTAAAACATGCCAAACACAATTCTAAGCACCAAGGATGAAGTGTTGAACAAGAAAAATAAGTTCCTATCCTCATGAAACTTACATCCTAATACCAAAACACAGGCAATAAACAAACAAGGAAAATATCAGATAATGATAAACGTTACGGAGAAAATATCACTGAGGTTATAAGATAAAGTATGACTGGGTAACAACTTGAGAATGGGTGGTCAGTGAGGGCCTCATTAAGGAAATAAGTTTTTAGCTGAGTTCAAAATAACAAGAAAGGATCTACCCACTCTAAGAGTAGAACAAAAAAACATTCTCAACATAGGGAATAACATGTATAAAGACCTGCAAAACCTGGGACTGAGGAAGTAAGAAAAGGCCAGTGTCTCATGAAGCACAATTGCTGAGGGCAAGCATGACTCGAGGTCAGAAGAAAGGTAGAGGCCAGATCTCACAGAGTCACAGTATCAGCATGAACTTTTTGGGTACAAATCTGAATCTGGAAAATTTAGAACTACAGTAGTGTTAACTATGCTTTTTAGTCATCAGAGTCAGAAAGAGAGGATGAATTTCAATGAACAAAGTCAAAAGTTTTACCAAAGAATCATTTGTTTTATTTTTTGTTTTTAACCTTGGGAAAGTAACCTATATTAATATATCGTATCACAATCTCTAATTCTAATTTCTTTCAAATATAATCAATTGATGAGATCAGTGTGCAACAGGAATTGAAGCAAAGTTTAGCTTCAGTGCTGCCTCTCACTATGTGTTGGCAGACCTCTACAAGAAACTGAGCTACATGGCTTTTAAAGTTCCTTCAAGCTACATTAAAGTTTTCATTTACCCTCTCTTTATTTCAAACATAATAGAAGTTTTCACACTCCAAATTCTTATGAATCCCTCGTATTTGATTTTATAATAATTACTAATTTAATTCTGCTTCTATGACTATCCTGACTCCTAGATAGATAAGCCTATCTTTTATAATTATAAATACTTGCCTGGATACTTGAGTCTTTCCCTATATAGCACACAGTTTAAAAGGAATCTATTTTCAAACTTTAGTGGTTCTATAAAACAAAACAAAACAAAACTATACCTATCTGTTTTGCAGCCTGCAATATATCACTTAAGTCTTCATTTACACTTTGCATTTCACTCTTCTCCAGTTTTTCATTCAAAAATTTTACTATCTTCTCCCATGTCACATCCAAATCTACAATTTGTTCATGAAGTTTAGACCGCTTCACCTGAAACAGCATAATACAGAGACACTGGTTAGTGGTTTCCTCAAAGCCATCACATACTGTATATATTTTGCATTACGTTATACAATGGGCATTACACACAAGAATTCAAAATTGCTTTTTAACTAAGCTCCCAGAAAGAGCTTTATTTAAATGTGATTTTAAAAAAATCTTGTGTGTTTAAAAGCTGTTTAAAAAAACTTTATTTTTTATAGTTTCAATCACAATAAATATTCATTATGCAATTATTTTCACATAGCAAAGGAAAAAGGAACAAAGGAAAAGTCCAACATTCAGGGGTACCTGGCTGGCATGGTAGGTAGAGCATGTGACTCTTGATGTCAGAGTCATGAGTTTGGACCCCATGTTGGGTGTGGAGCCTACGTTACAAAAAAAAAAAAAAACCAAAACAAAACCCAAAACCAAAAAACAAACAAACAACTGATGAAAAAGCCAACATCCAGACAATAACAACTGGTAATATCCCACTTACCTCTTTTCCATTTTTCCTTTTTTTTTTAACATAGCTTAAGATCATATTACATGGAAGTACTTTATGTCATGGTTTTTGATGAAAAGTATTAAGGAAAATCAGATTCCTATTATGGGTTCAATAAACTCAAATAGGTACTGTTTTACTAAATATAATCCTAAAACAGGTTAGGCATCCAGGAGATTCTTATCTATTCACTCTTTTCTTGAGACTATAAATATTCCTATTCTCAAGAACTGACATAGGAGGCAATGAAAACTTTACTTCATACCATTGGCCTTGACCCATGGATTAAACTTCATGAAGCCCTCTGACCAAATAAAAAAGTAGCGGATCAGACAAAAAACTATAATTTTCATCTTGGTTGTACTGATGATNTTTCATCTCGGTTGTACTGATGATATTGCATAATTATTATTTCCCTGCCTCAGTTTTCTAATTTAAAATGTTAATTAATGCTAATCTGGGCTTACAGGTAAGAAAATGAACAAATGTAGAAATGAAATAATATTAGCCACAGGGGCACCAGGCTGGCTTAGTCAGAAAAGCATGTGATGCCTGATCTTGGGGTTATGAGTTCAGGCCCCACACTACATATAGAGACCATTAAAATAAACAAACAAACAAACTTAAAAAAAAAATGGCCAGAAATTGAATTAAATTGTTTCAATGGGTCATAGGTACAAAAAGGTTCAGCTTACTTTTCCCTCTTTTATATTGTTGGATATATCTCAAGACAAAAAGTTACATTAAAATGAGGCTCATTACAGGGTGCCTAGGTGGCTCAGTCAGTTGATCATTCAACTCTTGGTTTCAACTCCGGTCATGGTCTCAAGGCTGTGAGATTGAGCCCCATACTGGGCTCTGTGTTAGGCCCATTGGGCTCCACACTGGACCCTGCACTGGGCATGGAGCCTGCTTAAGTTTTTTTTTTTTTTTTAAAGATGTATTTATTTATTTGAAAGAGAGAGAGAGCAGGGGGCAGAAGAAGAGAGAATCTCAAGCAGACTCTGTGCTAGGTGCAGAGCCTGATGTGGCATTCAATCCCAGGACCCTGAGATCATAACATGAGCAGAAACCAAGAGTTGGATGCTTAACAGACTGCGCCACCCAGGCACCCTGCTTGAGATTCTCTTTTTTTGCCCACCCCCCCCGCCCTTCCCATCCCTTCTCACTTCTCTCTTTCTTAAAAGAGAGAGAAAGAGAGAGAGAGAAATAATAAAATAAGGCTCATTAGCTCTGCCACTTTCCTCTGGGGAAAAAAAAGTATCTAAAAGTCTATAAGAATAAATGAAATGACATGGAATAAGCATGTAGTCCTTATACATTTTCAAATTTTAAAAAATCTTCTGTTGTATCTCTAATATAAAGTAATATGTAAAAAGGGCCTTGGTTAGGTGAGGAAAGAAAACAATTCAAATTTAAGATAGTAATATTAATTAGCTGTATAGACTATACCTTTATTTNTTTTTTTTTTTTTTTTAAAGATGTATTTATTTATTTGAAAGAGAGAGAGAGCAGGGGGCAGAAGAAGAGAGAATCTCAAGCAGACTCTGTGCTAGGTGCAGAGCCTGATGTGGCATTCAATCCCAGGACCCTGAGATCATAACATGAGCAGAAACCATGCTTAACAGACTGCGCCACCCAGGCACCCTGCTTGAGATTCTCTTTTTTTGCCCACCCCCCCCGCCCTTCCCATCCCTTCTCACTTCTCTCTTTCTTAAAAGAGAGAGAAAGAGAGAGAGAGAAATAATAAAATAAGGCTCATTAGCTCTGCCACTTTCCTCTGGGGAAAAAAAAGTATCTAAAAGTCTATAAGAATAAATGAAATGACATGGAATAAGCATGTAGTCCTTATACATTTTCAAATTTTAAAAAATCTTCTGTTGTATCTCTAATATAAAGTAATATGTAAAAAGGGCCTTGGTTAGGTGAGGAAAGAAAACAATTCAAGTTTAAGATAGTAATATTAATTAGCTGTTATAGACTATACCTTTATTTTAATTGCCATGAAAATGCAAAACAGGTCCCACTGTAAAGAAGGTCAACTGTTTTCTGTAGCAAAACTGTATCAGTGTTAGAGGAAAAATCTATCTAAAGACTGTTAACAAATCTTCTCTTCCTAGTATCAATCTTTAAGTAAAGGTATTAATTCTATAACTGCATGAAGACTGTAAACAATAAAATTCCAACCTATTAGAAAACAACATTAATATTCTATAATAGAGTCAAATAAAGAGTCATCAAAGTGACTGCTATTTTTTAAAAAACAACATAGGGTCAGTTCTTTCATATATATATATTACATAGCTCACACGTTCATATATAGTTTATATACCTTCAGGCCTATATAGTCCACAACCAATTATAAGGACCAGACAGAAGTCAATTATGAAACCAGCTACTGATTTTAAGACATTAATATTCATACTTACCATGTAATGGTAAAGACATTATTTCTGTCCATTTGATAAAAATTTTACCAGAGACCCATAAACTTATTATTCAGATGTTCCAGAGTTAAATTACGAATTACAAAATTAACTGGGGCAGAAATCTTAGTAATAAAAATTAACAAAGAATTAGCTAACATAGTTCTGATTATTCTCTTTGACAATACAGTCATAGGTGCTTAAGGTAAGTATGCTCATAGGAAACATCATTACCCATTCCTCTTCTTGGTATAACACCAAACAAGAAAATTTACCATTTTAAGTACACAGAACTGAGAAAAAGCATGTAAATTATCTGCTCACATTGTACATTTATAATGGTTTTCATCTAAATGGTTTACCTTTAAGTCAGCCACTTCTTCATTATAATTATCTTGCTTGGTGACATTTGAAAAGGAGCGCAAAGCTCCTGTGAGACGAGGTAAAGCCATCTATTATTCAATCAGTGATCCATACAAGGAGAAACTTGAAACTGAAACAAAACAAGATGATATTTATCTATTGGGAGGAGGCTGGAAAAGTAATCAAACTCAACAAATTGACCTGTACAAGAGAAAACAAAAACCAATTAGTTAAAAAGCAATTGCCATCAATGTTGAAAAATTATCCTGACACATTTTTTTATCCATGAAGCTTTTTAATAACCACACTAGCCACGGCTGAAGAAAGGAAAAAGAAACACAAAAACACTTGTTTGTGGGTACTACTATAACATCCCTTCAAAATGAGTTCTACACATTCCCAAGGACAGGTCTCCAATACTGTATTATCATTTCCAGTCACACTGAGAGAGATGAAAGCACTTTCCCATCTTTTCTCCAATTTTGTTTTATGCTCACTGATTTTATCTCAAATTATCCCTTGCTTTCAGAGTTTCACTGGCTTTTTCTCTTCTCGAAGTATCAAGCATGTTTCCATCTAAATGCATTTGCATTAATGGCTCCCTCTATTTGAAATGCTCTTCTGATGTTCATATAACTGACTCCTTGACACAAGATACCTTCTGAGATGGGACTTTCTTGACTACTCAATCTAAGAACAGCTACCCACTTCCTATCTCTCAAAGCACAGAATTTCAATTCTTCTCATACTAATTAATATTTGACATTTTCCTGTTTATGTGTTGTCTCTCTTCTTAACAAAAAAAGACCTTTACTTCACTGATTTGTCCTAGCAAATAGAACAGTCTGGGAATACTTTGGGTACTCAATAATTACTTAGTAAATAGTAAAAGAAAGAAAAATGGAGAAAAGCAGATAATGGTAACAGAGAGACTGAAGAACAGAAGGAAAAAATTAAAGCAACTGGGGAAGGGGAAAACTCCCAGGAAAATAAAGAAGTCAGATGATCTGATCTCCTTGTTTATATGCTGACAACTAAACAACTCAACCTTCTGGCAAACAGACTAATAATACTGACTATGAGGGGAGTCTTTATCTATGAAACACTGCTGGAGGGTCATCCTGGATTAAGACTGCTTATTACAACAAAACTATAATCTACAGGTTTATAAAGCCTGGCTCCCTGGACAATGTCACGAAAGGTATATAAGTCTCTAGGACAGTTCTCAGGGATGATTCTGCCTCGCATGGGATAGCTGGCAGTATCTGGTGATACTCTGAGTTACCACAACTGGAGAGTGGGGAGTATGACTGGCTTCCGGTAGATAGAGGCCGCTGATGCTGCTAAACATCCTACAATGCACAGCACAGTCTCCCCGCGACAAAGAACTGTGAACTGTCTAGCCCAAAATGTAAATAGTGTGCAGCTTAGGAAACCCCACTCCAGAGTCTGAAATAGAGGTGTTTTATAATCCAGACACTTCCTACAGCGTGAAATGGCCCACAAACTTCAAGTAAGAGACCTCATTGATTATTTTTGGCCAAAGAGCATGTGTCCAACGTGGGAAGGAAAGAACCAGGGTGGCCATATAGAATATTTCAGACCACGCTGTGATTCTGCTCTTCTTCTTCATTGTTTATATCCTTGAAGTTATCACACATTTGGGACCACTACTTCCATCATTTTGACATAACCCACTATAATCTCCTGAAGCCCTTGTCCTTCTCTAACAAGAGCAAGGCATGAGATAAAAATGGATGAAGTCTAATTCACAAACCTAACAAATCCTAACAAACAAGATAAATACACCCAATCTCTAGAAAGAGATCTAACAGCAGGGTCTGGTAATGAGGTCACACTGTTGTTACATACTACACCAATAGGAAACTAAAAACTCCCTGAGGTCTCATCAAAATGACCAATATCAACTATACTTATCAAGAAAATGAAGTAACCCATACTTCTTGATTTTCTAATTTGGTTTTATCCGTTTTCTTCCTCAGGCTGAATACTAACACTTTAAAAATGTAATAGCTCATTTGCTCAAGAACACCTGTAAATCATTTATTCATAAATATTTGAGTTTCTCCAATTTACCAAGAACTGTGATAGACACTGGATATAAATAAGATTTAAGAACTCTGTTCTTCAAAACTCACTGTACTTTGCACCAATAAAGATTACTAACATTTAAGGGTATCTAAAATGTCTAAAGGTCAAAATGAGAAAACAAATTTTACACCTTGGTTATTTATTTAATCAGCAAATATCTATAGGTCACCAACTATACATCAGACACATTGTGAGGCTCTAAAGATTAAAAAAATCCAAAAAACATTTTCGGTTATGACTGCATTTGCTCTGAATAACAAGCTTACAATATGGTTAAGAAGAGTTACAATAATTACGCAGATGTAACTGTAGGAAGACAGAGGTGGGACATCTAAGACAGTGGGAAGGAAGGTAGATAAGGACAGAAGTTGAGATTTACAGGACTTGAATGAGTTGCCTGGTAGGGAAGAAAAGGTAAGGGTATGAAGGAGAAAACTAAAATAACAGACTTACTGCTTAAAAGAAAAACCCTATATAATGTATATTTGGAGACTCATGGAATAAGAATAAAGATGTAAGCAGGGGGGGCGCCTGTGGTACAGTGGTTAAGCGTCTGCCTTCGGCTCAGGGCATGATCCCGGCGTTATGGGATCGAGCCCCACATCAGGCTCCTCTGCTATGAGCCTGCTTCTTCCTCTCCCACTCCCCCTGCTTGTGTTCCCTCTCTCGCTGGCTGTCTCTATCTCTGTCAAATAAATAAATAAATAAAATCTTTAAAAAAAAAAAAAGATGTAAGCAGGGAACCAACACCATGTCTCAATTTAAGCACTTTTTATCCTGACAATCAGAGGAGACATTGAAAAAAATTAATATATTGTAGAAAAATTACTCAGATTTAAGTTTTGTGAACAGACTACAGGTGGGTCGAGACCAGCAAACCAGTTGCAAAGTTATTTATTACAATAAACCAGATGAAAGATAAAGAGGGTGGAATTGAGGCAAGAAAAAGCAGAAGATGAATTTGAGAGATACCTATATTTGAAGGACAGAATGTGTGGGATAGGCCATGAAGATGAAGGGGAAAGGAGCAGGACACTGAAATTTTTGATTTAGGAGAAGCAGAATAGTGGCGTATATATGTATAGATGGCATACAGGAAGAGGAAAGATGACTATTAATTCTGCTTTGGAAAGTTTTGATCATGTGCCATCTAGTAAGATAAACAGTTTTGGATTCCCTATCAAAGTTCTGGGCTGGAAACAGAGAATTTTATGTTATCACTTCAAGGTAGTTAAAACCATAAGCGAACACACTGCTTTAAGTCAAATATAAATAAACCTGTGGACCTTCTCCCTAAGAAAACAGACATACACATATCTAAATTATTTTGTACTTCATTTCAGAAGCCGCAGGAATACCATGAAACCCATCCACATGAACTCCTAAAAGTTGTCTACTCTCCTCTTGAGAGCAGACAGTAGTGGGCCAAGAACAGAGTCCTAAGAAAGAGATCACCAAAGAGTTGTCATATGAAGAAAGTGTTACTACAAGAGAACAGAATGTTTCAAATGCTGTTACAGAGTTCACAGTATTTGGCCACTCTCAGGCCTTAGGTGAGTTCAGCACACATACTTTCAAAAAAACTGAGGGAGAAAGCAAATGTCAGTGGGTTGAAGGATAAATGAAAGGGGAAAATGAGGAAATAAAATGGGTACAAGCTATTTTTTCAAGGAACCTGGCCGAGAAGAAAAGGAGAAAGGGCAAGAAATAGTAAAATACATTGGGTCAAGAGTTTTTGAAAATATGGGAGAGAGCTGAGCACAATTCTCTGATTAGGGAAGAGGCAGCAGAGAGAGGAAAACACTGAATAATCAGAACGCTATGACTAAGGGAGTAGAGTAGCTGAGAATATAGGAGAGAATGAGAATGAAAGCATGAGGTAGAGATAAGACTGCTAGAACGAAGAGCAGGGAGGGATGGATGCCTGGAAGTCCATATGCTTGTAATATGGTGAAGCAGTAAGTGAATTGGGAAAGAAAAAGGTGGTGAAAGGGAGTTCCACCAAAATGACTCATTTTCTTTGAGATCTGCTGAAACTAATGAGAAAAAATTTTTGAAGACAGAGGCAAAAGTTTGGTCTCACCACCAACGATAAGATAGGAAACTGATTAACAAACCATTGAAGGATTTTTCAGGTAGCAATGAATACTCAAAAAACACAAATTCAGAGTGACAACAATCTGGCAATCCTAGGAACGAAGGTTGGTATGATCCACAGTTGAGGTTTTATAACAAACAGGCAGTAGTAGGACAATGGAGCCTAAATGATGAGAATAATTAAGTTCTAGATTTGAGGTCCAAACAAAAGGAAAAGACATTCAAGTTGGAGGTCTTAAAGACACATCATAATGTTCACGGTTAAAATTTCTGGTTTATAAGACTACACTGAATACACATTAAGATAAACTGTCCTATGTAGCAGTTACCTCAGTAATTTTTATTCCATATTTTATATGACCTACTGAATGGCAAATGAATAAATGAAAAAATCCTTTAATAATAACTATTAACACCTCAGCATATAACTTATAAAAGACCAAAACCCAAAAGACTATTTTTATTGACCAGAAGTAGTCACCTGTGATTATGTGAATCTTCAAAATGTTGATTAGATACGTGCACAGATAAAAAAGAAAAGGTCTTGAAGAAGTTAATTGCCCTTTTAAAATTTCAACTAGGGAAAAAAAATCTGACAGGAATATATTTCCCTTTGTGAAATGATATTAACCAATAACCAGTGGGCTAGAATTCTACTACACATTATTCTGAAATACCACATAGCAGAGTTTTAAGATCCTTCATATTTCAAGGCTGTGTTTCTAAATTCTAAAAGGGGTCTGACGGTTTGACAGTAACTTTAGGAAAATATAGTTACTATATTTTTCATTATAAACAAATAACAAAATCTCCCAAACAGCCAAACTATAGTTCCTAACGAACGTAAAGTCAGCAATTAGCTGTTGGCAATCATGGGTACTACAGAATTATTGGGGGGGGGATGTCAAAGTGATATAATGTAGGTGAGGGATAAAAACAATGGCATGATGGGAGTAGGCTGTGAATGGAGTAAAATTAGAATTTAAGATTTCAATACTTAAAACAGAATTATATGCCCACAAACCAGATCTTGAGAAATAAACTGGAATATTTATATTTTACCTCTAAAAAGCGAGTTGTAAAAGAGTTAACACAGTCAAGATCAGAATTCAGAAAACACCAGCCTTCATAGACACATTACATACATAATCCTTTAGTATGCCATTTCAAAGGAGTGTAATTTTTCACAGTAAATTCTAAAAAGATTTTTGCCTGTTATTCCTAAGTTGTACATTATTGCCATCAATTGGTTAATACAGCAGAGTCACATCACAGGCACATTTATTTACTTGAATGAACCGAATAAAACAGGCCAAATAAAAGTTACAGACAGACAAAAACAGTAATACTGGAGATTCTGCCTCTATTTAATACACTGAATACCTGCTCCAGAGTGAATGGGGGATGAGCAATAAAAATATGATGCTCCCTTCATGTTTGAATCACTATATGCATCTCAAACTGTGAGCATCCTGCTGCACTGCAATGTTTAAAGCTATGTTCCCTTTTTAAAAAAAATATATGGGGGCTCCACGCTCAGCGTACAATCTGCTTGAGATTCTCTGTCCCTCTGCCCCTCCCCCCCACACCTACTCACTCTCGCTCAAAATAAATAAATAAGATCTTTTAAAAATATATATATACATGCATCATGACCATTAAACACAAGCCAACTCTCTCACCTGGTTCATCTGAAGAAACTAATTATTTTCCAAGTCTGGAAAAAAGATACAACTGCAAACAACATTCTAAGACAGTGTGTTTTCACAAACTTGTGTCTAACTGAAGGATTTTCAAGGGCAATTTTAATTATTCATAATTTCCACACAAGAAGTTCACTTTACATCCTAACTCATATTTAAGCAAGAAGCAACTGCTCTTCAATAGTTTCCAATCAAATTAGAAAACACACTTGGAGCATGGAGAACAGAGAAAGCAAGGGAAAGATAAATAATACATACATACATACTTTTTATATAAATCAATATATGTAATGGTTTATTAGAAGTGAAATTTATACAAGGTTCATAATCTCTATTTTACCTCCCCCAACTACTTACTTATATTAACCCTAGGTTTTCTACCCTAGGAAGAATGGATCTAGTTAGGCTCATAACTATAAATCAAAGTTTTCATATTGTAAGAGACCCCCATAATTATATTAATTTTACTTTTCAAGGCTGAAGAAAGTTTTTCTTTAAATGCCGCTGAAGAAACAAACGTCTAGAAAAAAATATCAGTGCCAGTTAAGAACAAGAAGAGTAGTCGGAAAGCATTTCACAAACACCAAGCAAGTTCACATATTACTCTAGAGAATACATGGAACAGATACACAACATACTAGCAATGTGTATCTTAACTCTCTCCACACTGGTCCAGCTGAAAAGGTCCTGGCCCAGCTTATCTGAGATAGGCAGAATTCTCATTCCACCCCAACCTATGGGCTTCTGGAAGACAGACCCAAAGAATTTCTCCATCCCTTAAGAAATCCTGAATTCACCAAACCAAAACTCTCGTGATTCTCTAGCCCTAGCTGTTTAGAGAGAAAGGGTTTTCCTGACCTTACACTTGTTCCTCTGTATCACAACTTTACAGAGCACCATTACATTCCTGAATATGAGCTCCTTTTGGAAATCTGACTCAAGTTTTTTTACATCCAAACAACTAGAATTATCCACTCTGAATCCAAAAAAAAAAAAAAATTTATCGAAGGGTATGATGACCTTAATCTTTACTTCTTATTGTTCTGTGCATAGTAGAGGAAATTCTTAAGTAGCCCTAACACTGACATTATATAAAAGAAGTTGGCACACACTCACTACCCCTCTTTCTCAAGTAGAAAAAAACACTAAAATCAGGACTCAGATTAATTTAAATGGTAAACAAAAAATATAAAAACAGAAAAGTAAATTACTAACTCACTAGGCATTATAAATGCCTCTCTACGTACAAATACATAGAGTAAAAAATTCTGTGATGTTAATACACTGCATTTAATATAGGTGCTTTATTTATTATTTCGAAAAAATGTATTGCCATGCCATTACTTAACATTCAGGTCTGAATTGTTTCAATATTTATGAATAAAAGCTTAACTACCAATAAAAAAACAGAGTGCTTTCTTTTGCTTTCTGTGATATCAGTCAGAAATGTGCCCTGACAAAGAGAGTCCACCAGAATGTTTTCTCTGTGCCGTGTCCTGAGATGAACCATCACTTCCTTAGGAGACTTAGGTCTCTGCTACTCACAGCTTCCTAAACTGAAAAAATGTTTGAAAGGGTCAGGCCTATTAGTTCTCATTCTTTCTTATATTCTTTCTAGGCCACTATTCTTAGCAATAAAGTATATATTCTACAACTGAAGGGAAAATAAGTTTTGACAATGACACTCCTACCTTTTAAAAATCTAATTACTGAAAGAAACACATTTCAAGAAGCATTCAAACATATTTTTAAAATTCACTTTCTCTGTTTTAAAAATTATAGCATGTGACCTTAAATTTTTGAATAGTAATATAGTCATTTCTCTAAAGATTGTTGGTTAACAATTTTTACAGTGAAGATACAAGGAAAATCATGACGTCTGTTGACTTACTAAAAATGACATCTGTATAGATGGAAGAATGATATTTTTCAGTGTTTTATAAAAATTTCCACATAAGTATAGACCATAAAATAACTGATTACTGGATGTTGCTTTCTGATCATAAACATACTTAAAAAAAAACTATCTGTACTTAAGTTATCAAATTTATGCACTCTTTCCCACATTAGAGACTTCTAAATAGGTCAACACTGCAGTCATCCTACTTTAAGTCTTCTCTCACCAAGTTAATCCCATTTCTTTCCATCAACGCCCACATTATGCCTTGGTTTATATCCTATAAATTGCAGTATTTCATATCCTGTAAGTTGTAGAGAAAGATCTGAAGCAAATAAGGCAAAATAAAATTCGTTAAAACTGTATAGCAAGTACCTTAGCATTTGTTATATCATTTTTCTGAAATTTCCCATATTCTTGAAATATTCCATAATTAAAAGTTATAATTAAGTTTCAATAAATACAGAGGCTAATAAGAGAGATAATAGTTTTAAAGCATCAAACTGAACAGCAAATCGCAGGTTCTGAAAATAGTACCTAAAAATTATCAGGTTAATGAGAGACTGAACATCTGAACACTGAGCATCTGGGTGCTCATTTAATGTTCCCACACACATTGTGCTTCAATGCCATTTAAGGTAATAGTTCATAATAGGTCGCCAAATTTTTGAAATAGGTACCAACTTTTTAAAAGGTTAAAGGGGAAAAAATGAACACAAAGTAAAAGATTAGACAAGCCCATCATAGCAGCACACCTTAAGAGACCATTTGTAAAGACTTGAGAAACACCAGGCTCACCAGGGTGAAAAAGTAAACTTAAAGGTGGTAATCTAACCAACGAAGACTGAAACCTAATCAATTTTCACAATCATCTGAAAAAGGTGTTAAAGAAAGTGTCCTTTATCCCACTTTTTATTCAGCACCAATAAAAAATATATTCCATCTGGTGAAAACACTTTTTATCCACTCATTAATTCATTCAAGAAAAATGTATTCAGTGGGGATACATGATAAAATTGCCAAAGTGAAACTGTCCCCTCTCTCCTTATTAGTAATATTTTCTTCTCTACTGGATCACCTCCAAAGCCTAGAAATATGGTAAAGGGGCTCCCATATTTAAAAACCTCCACGGACTCCACAGCACTCTTGAATTAACATCCTACTTTTCAGCTTATCTACAACAAATTCCATTCCAATCAGGCTTTTACCTCCACTGCCCTACCAAAAGAGCTATCAGTGTCACAAATAACCTCAACATTGCCAAATTCAATGTTACTGCTCAGTCCTTGTTTAATTCCTGTCAGTTTTTGACCTAGCCTTTCTAGATACAGTTGCTTCACTTTGCATCTAGGACACCAATATCTCTTGTTTTTTCTCCAACAACACTGGCACTTTTTTCTCCTGTTGGTTCCTCCTCATCCTCCTATTCTTTAAGCATAGCTATGCCCCAAGATCAGATCTCAGACCCCTTCTCTACCTACAGTTGCTTCTGAGGTGATCCCATTCAGTCTCAAGGCATTAAGTATCATTTATATGCTAATTCCAAATTCTTATCTCCATACTGCACATTTCACTTCTATTCCAGATTTGTATACCCATTACCTCTTCACATCTCCACTTGCATGTCTAACAATCAACTCAAACTTAAGAATATCAAAATTGATCTCCCACTGCAAATCTCCTCCTGTGGTCTACCTCACTTTAATAAATCACAACTCCATTCTGCCTGTTGCTAAGGTCAAGAGTTATGCTTTACTCATCAGCAAATTCTCCCAACGCGACCTTCAAAATACATTCAGAATCTGATCACTTCTATCACCCTCTCTTCCCTGGATTATTACAATTGCCTGTTTTCATCCTTACTCTCTAACAATGTAGTTTCCACACATAAACAAGAGTGATTCTTCCCTCCCCCAAACAGGTGACATTTATGGCTCCCCTCTGCTCAAATCCCTTCAAAGGTTTCCCATATCTCTGAGTAAACTTCAAATGGCTTTAAGGACTTGGCTTTCTTACATTTTGATCTGATCTCCTGTAACTTTCCTCCTTGCTCACATTGGGACATCCATATTGGCCTTCCTATCAGTGATATAACCATACCAAGCAGATCTCCTTGTATGAACACTTTTCTCCAACATACCACATAGGTAGCTCCTTCATTTCCTCAGGTCTTTGCTCAAATGTCTCTTTGCCAGAGAAGCCTTCTCTGAACAACCTATCTAGAATAGCACCCTTTCCTTGATCCTTCTCTTGCATCCAACTCACTTTATTTCATGGCACTTACCACGTGACACGTTTTCTGTGTTTTTTTATTCAGTTTTATCCAATAGAAATATGAACCCCATGAGGGTGGGAATTTTGCTTTGTTCACTGCAGTATCCACATCACCTAAAATAAAATACTGTTTGGGGCATAGCAGGTTCTCAATAAGTATTTGTATAATGGCCTGATGGATAGACTGAGAAGAAAGATAAAAGGAGGAAAAAGTGGCCACAAAAAAAGGGGCAGTATTTACAGGCATAGACACACACACACACATAAAATATATATTTTTAATGTTTACATCATCTCCACTTCGAGACCTCAAAATTATGTCCCCCCCAGGTTAATTTAATCATTTGATTAATTTATTTCAGTCCTTAAGGAGATGTTTTACAAACTAGTACATTTTTCAAACTCAAAAGAAATAAAAATCTGATGTGATTTATTCAACTCATGACGCCACTCTTCTCAAAGAACTCAAGAACTTATACATGCAGAAATTTAATTCTAAAATTAATATCTGAGTATTTTCAAATCTCAGGCTAATATAACAGAAAACAAAAAGCAATGGTAAAAGTTGACAGTTGCTAAAAAACCTGGGGTAGGAGTGGGCTCAGAAGTAGAAGAATGTAGGACAGCTTTCACTCACCTGATATTTCTTTACTAGCATTTCTATTATATACAATAAATACAAAGAGAAGAGCTCTGAAAAACTGGAGTTAAATCAATCATTTTTCAAACTCCCTAATAACTCTTGTTTTTTTCCCCAAGATAACAGCCAAAATCAGCAACTTAGGATACCAACTTTTTTATTGTTTAAATCAATGACAAAGTTCTACTTTGCTCATCTCAGGCTGACCAGGCAAAAATCATGGGTATTAGTATTTTTCCTTGATTCAAGTCAATTGATTCAAGTCAAAGCCAGCATCTTGACTAGCACCTCACTACTGCGTAGTGTATGTCTTGCTTTTCCCCAGTACCTATGGCCTATACCAAGAAACGCAATAAATTTTTGTTCAATGATGTGTACTCAGAACATTAATCCATGACCCTTTCCAGAAGTGATCTTTAGGTTATTCCTGTTTCCCCATCCCCAGAGTACAGACAGTGTTAATATTTTGCAAAGCTTCCTTCACTCATTAAAGAATGCTCAGAAAAACAGTTTAACGAGCTCCCCTCGTGTTAAAGGTCCTGCTTAAATCAGGTTTAATTTAGAAAATGCACGCCCACTGAGAAAAAATGCACTGAAATTATTTTTACAAAGTGAGCATCATCCTCATATTAAGTTCTTCTTATAAATCATTTATGTAGGGTTTTATAATTAAGTTTCTTAAATCAAAATGAAGGCAAATTTATCTCTATTGATGTTTAAAAGTAGAATTTAACATTTTTATATCGTTCCACCTGATTAGCTTGTTGGGCATTTATTGACTTTCAAGAAAGTAAGTAAAGGAATTTTTCTAAAAAGACAAATAGAACCCTCAAACAAAGGCATGTCTGCGTGGTCTTCTGTCTTTGGACATGTAAGAATTGGAGGCAAAGAAACACTGACCTGGAGAAGTCTGGGGCCAGCCTTCTCCCTGCAGGCTCAAGATCAACCATCCCAGATAGAGAAAAAAAAAAAGAAGAAGAAGAAAAGAAAAAAAGAAAAATTGTCTCATCAAAAAGAATTTCTTCTCTTGGAATGGAATATATTTTCCTTTATCAAATTTGCATGCCATGTTTCTTAGCTACACAAAACTGAGTAACTTGCTAGTCACTGATTTAATTTCAAAAAGACTTAGCAAGTCTTTAAAAATGCTGGGAAACTGGGGCAACTGGGTGGCACAGTTGGTAAAGTGTCTGACTCTTGGTTTTAGCTCAGGTCTTGATCTCAGGGTCCTGAGATGGAGGCCTGCATTGGGCTCTGCTTGGGATTCTCTCTCCCTTTCCCTCTGCCCCCCACAACCCCTCAAGATACCCACACACACTCTCTCTCTCCAATAAATAAATAAATCTTTTAAAAAATAAGTAAAAATAAAAATGCTGGGAAACATTAGCAACTGCCTCTCTGACTACTCCATAATCCTGAGATAATTCCCGCCCTTCTTTTGAAGTTCTGCTTTAATAGACCAGAATAGAAAATTACGAGGCTTCTGAATTCATATGGTTTAATTAGAAGTTCTCCAATATGAACTGGCTGCACTGGAATCACTGGGGAGTTGTTTGAACATAGACATTTCTTGACACCACCCCCAGAAATTCTGATTCAGTATATTTGCAAATCTTTGGTTTAAATTTTAAATAAGTAGGTGTGAACCTTCTCTTCTTCAAATATAAATATTTCTAAGCAATGATCTTATTTAAACATATTCTGAGAATGCTTACTGCTACCTATAAATTACATATTACTAGCTTCAAAAATATGTACCTCTTCCAAATTCCACCCTTATTTTCCATGTCAGTTCAAACCTTTGATAATGAATGAACTTCCTAACAATTCTCTCTGTAGAATAGATCACAGAAGTGGAGGAACATAAGCCCAAACTCCAAAATCAGAAAGATAAAATGAGTCTCTATCTTAATTCACCAAGGTCCCCAAGAGTTAGTCTATTCAAATAACAATGAGGAGAAGCAAAATGACATATTATGAAAGTAAAATAAAAATAATGAGAACTGAATTCAGATGTCCATTTTTGTTTGATGACAATGAGCTAACTTCTCTGGGCATCAACTTTCTGATCCATTAAGTAAAGAGGTTTCAAAAAAAATTTTTTTTAAGATTTATTTATTTGTTTGTTTGTTTATTTGAAAGAGAGAGAGAACACAAGCAGGGGGAGTGGCAGAGGGAGAGGGAGAAGTAGGCTCTCCCCTGAGCAGGGAGCCCAATGCAGGGGTCGATCCCAGGGATCTGGGATCATGACCTGAGCTGAAGGCAGAGGCTTAGCTAACTGAACGATCCAGGCACCCCTCAAAATGATTTTTTATGCCCGTTTCAGGTTGACTGATCTGATTAAATCAGAATATTCAAAGATGGATTAAATTGCATTAAATCTGAATAACAGAGAGTTTCAGAAATAAGACAACCTGTAAAGCAGATTATCATAGCTAACAGCAGA
Source organism: Ailuropoda melanoleuca (assembly GCF_002007445.2). Classification (NCBI taxonomy): domain Eukaryota; kingdom Metazoa; phylum Chordata; class Mammalia; order Carnivora; family Ursidae; genus Ailuropoda; species Ailuropoda melanoleuca. Next base: position 51,736,413 of record NC_048227.1, read on the forward strand.
GAAATGAAACTGAACAAACAGCAAATGTTCTCAAACATACTTGCTCATCTACAGGACTTAAATGAGCTGGTATATGCTAAATGAATGAACATTTATATAGTCTACTATGAGTGAGGCATTGTACTAGGCAAAAGATAAGGTAAGAAATAAGACCCAGTACCTACTTTAAAAAACTTTGCAGTATAATGTAGGAGAAAGACACATAATGCCTACCTTCTCACAATTACTAAATACATAAGATACTTATTCTTTCCTCCTTGGTAATTATGCACTTTTTCTTTACATAAATGTGTTTGTTAAAATTTCAACTTCAGGTAGATACCTTCTCAAAGTTGAAAACTGCCACATTATATCAAGATATACTTTGCACTGAAAGGGCTTATGCTAACTACCTCCCCAGAGAAGGTACTATAAGGCAAAAAATTTACTTGTCAATAAGTACCATACATATTTCTGATGAATATGCTTTGTGCATATAATTCTTGTGAATTACAAGTTATTAACACATAGAAGATCCAATGAGACCAATTTGTAAAAACTGGAAAAATTAAGTCCTTTTCAGATAGAAACTGACTTCCAATTGTGAACTTTGTATCTAAGCCAACTTTGCAAAAAGAAAAAAATTATTTTTCGGGCGTCTGGGTGGCTCAGTTGGTTAAGTGGCCAACTCTTGATTTTGGCTCAGGGTCATGATCTCAGGGTCCTGAGACAGAGCCCGGAGTTGGGCTCCCCACTTAGTGGGGAGTGTGCTTGAGATTCTCTCTTCCTCTCTCTCTCCCCCGACTTGAGCTCCTTCTCTTTCTCAAATAAATAAATCTTTAAAAAAAGAAAGGAAAAAATTATTCTTAACTGGAAAAACACTGGCAAGTGTACTTTCTTTTTGATCAAAGGCAAAATCAAGTCATGGTGTTCAACAAAAATAATCTGTTCCTCTTTAGAGGACAGTTACGTATAAACACTGACAATAACTTATTCTCATGAAAAGCCTTACTTTGGTCCACTAGAGATCCACGACATGAAGAGGAACCCCAGTTAAGATTCTCTGTTAGGGACACCTGCGTGGCTTAGTCGTTAAGCATCTGCCTTCAACTCGGTCATATCCCAGGGTCCTGGTATCAAGCCCCCCCGCAACAGGCTGGCTCCCTGCTCCGCAGCAAGCCTGCTTCTCCCTCTCCCACTCACCCTGCTTGTGTTCCCTCTTTCGCTGTCTCTCTGTCAAATAAATAAATAAATAAAATCTTAAAAATAAATTAAATAAATAAAGATTCTCTGTGAAAAGGGTGTGGGACTATAGAAAGTTCCATAAGCACAGACACTACATCTCTCGATTTTCTAGGCCTAGCACAGGGTGTGGCACAGACGAAGACATGAATGAACGAAATGATAAAGGAAAACTGTTTAGCAGTGATCAAGAAGGCTAAACCATGAAAAATTAATTCATTACAATAAAATTATTTAGCCTACACTATTTGGCATCTCTAAGAAGCATTTTTTTCATGCAAGACTATTATTATAGCCATCATTAAAAATAATAGATAAATGCACAAAAGCTCAATCCAGAGTAGAATCAAAAGCTGAATTAACTTTTCACAACACTCTGAAAATGAGAAAGAAACATTTCATACATGAAACATGAAATTTAGTGATGGAGATACTGACTATTCAATCCACTCTCAGAGAAAGAAAATATGCTTACTAGCTTGAGTGTACATGTGACACCATTCATATAAAACTTTTAGCTAACGCTAAAATTATGCTTCTTTTAAAACAAAGAATAGCAAAATAAACGAACGCATTGCATTCAATAAATAAATTAACTTATGATATAAAGGCTACTTAATGCAACTGCTCCAAAACCCACAACACCTCCCTCACGGGCGCACACATTTAGTTACTTCAAAATGACATTCTAGACTTGGCGATAGCTAAATTCACCCACGATTCACCATGATCTACTCCCTAACCAGACTATTTACTTTTCAGTGTGGGGGTAAAAAAATATAAAAAGGACTTTTCTCCCAAAATCGTGTGAGGAAAACGAAAAAGTTACCACGGCTTTGTAACAAAACAAACAAAACCTAAAGAAAACAAATTACCCTCTCACAAGAAAAAAAAATCACCCCATCTGGCCACCACGTTGTGGCCTAACACCTGGGCAATATGTGGCTTGGGTTGATTTTTTTGGATAACCACCCCCGCCTACAAATTCCAAGAGTGAAACCAGACTGTCGGAGACCATGGACACGACTTCAGGCCCCAAGAAGGATGACAGCTCGTGGCTTGCCCCCTGGTCCGGAGGGGGCTGTCCTGTCGCGTCGCCCACCCCGAAGTCCCGGCCTCCCGCCACCTACCCCGGGCCACGGCGCCCCTCCTCCTTCTCCCACCTCCACCTCCTCACCTCTCGGCCCCAGCTCACGCGCTTCCCATCACTCGGTCAGCTCCTACCTTCGCGTCTCCCTCCCTTTCGTTTTCATTTTTACTTTCCACGCCGCTTGGGGAGCGGAGGGCAGAGCTGAATATGCCAGTGGGAGGATGCACCGCTATGCTTTCCTCTGCACCCCACGCCGAGCTCGCCGAGGTCGCTCCCAGTCACCGAATATAGCGCCCGGACCACCTCACAAACCTACAAACCCGGCGAGGAGGAGGGGGCGGAGCAGGCGCGGACCTACACGTCACCCGCCCGCAGCGGCGCCAACGTCGGCACGTCGGCTCCTTCCCGCCCCACCCCGTCCGCGCGCGCGCGCCGTCGCCCGCCTCCCGCCTCCCGCCTCCCGCCGGCAAAGCAGAGCTGCGAAGAGGACCCGGCTGGCGCCGAAGGCGCGCCCCCAAACGGGCACGGACGCGGACGCGCACGCGCGCATTCCTAGGACTCCGCGGTCAGGTGGGTGTGCCTGAGGAGTCGGGACTGCTGCGTGTAGCTCACTACCAGAGAACTTTCCCTGCAGTTACTTGAGTTGATTGCATCTTTTCTCCTGTTCTTCTCCCTAAGATGAAGACAAAGAAGTAATAATTCCTATTAAAAATAAAGGAAAGAAGAATAGTAAGTATGAAGTCTGAAGAACCGGGTAATTGGGATCTTCATCACCAGCCAGAGCTCGCGGCTACGGGACATTTTATACACCATTCTCTGGTCTCAGGTCTTCCCTTAAGCTTTCTTAATTCTCAGCTCAGATATCTTAACGTTATTAATGCTAGCAGGTCCTTTGGTCGGTCGGCCCCCACCAAAAACAAAATGTCTGAAGATTCCCTGGCTCATTTGAAAAGACGGGCGACATTAGGAAGAATCAACTAACCTCAAGAACTGTCTGGTATATGTGTATACAGTTCTAGACTAAACGTCGGTCATGACATCATGACTTAATGTGTGCTAGCTTCCTCCCCTTCCATCCGCCTTTCTCACAAGGAATGCATCTTGATGCCTAGTGGAACTGTGTTTTATAGAAAGGAAGTCAGTAGGGATCCAGTTAATACTCTTCACTGGCCAAACCATAACGGGAGTTCTGTGTTCGATATAGATTGAGCACTTAAAAAAAAAAAAATTCAGAGAAGCTGGAAATCTTTCATAGGAGAGCAGATGATGACGAGAACCCCAAAACCTAACACATAAAAAAAGTACTGATGGAACTTGTGAGGATTCTCACAGAAGAAAGCTACTGGGACATCTCCAAATGAACACTAGTCGTGTGGTATTAGATTTGTTTCATGTGGTCTCAAGAGATGCAGACTTGAGAGAAACAGAGTTCAGATCCTGATAAGAAAATCCCCTTCTAGCACTAGTCAGCGAAGTTACCTGCCTTAGGACGGGTGGATGCCTCAACCACTGGATTTAACCTTAATTAGATTCTAAAGGCTTACTTCATAGGCACTAGGTGCAGGGGAGCCATACATCAAAATAATTAGCTCAGGGTTTTATTAAATTTATTCTCAAATTGAGACTGGATCAGCCCATGGTCCCAGACTTAAAAGAATTTACAGGTTAATTTATGAGACAAGACAAATGCATCAAAAGGTAAATAATGAGAGGAAGCCACGTGATAATGAAAGATACTAACAATAAGTGCTAGAAATTCATGTGACAGATCGTTTTTATCACAATTCCAGAGACTTAAGGAAGAAGGAGGAGATCGAAAATGGACCCCGCCAGAACTGCCCTAGAACTAACCAAATGCGGCTCTTTACCCTTCAAATGTGGTGGATCCAAATGGAGACATGCAGTAAGTGCAAAATATACATCAGATTTTAAAACTTAGTACAAAAAAAAAGGTAAAATATCTTAATTCTTATATTGAGTACATATTGAAATATTAACATTTGGTATATATTGGGTCAATATATTAAAAGTATTTTTACCTGTTTATTTTTTAAATGTGGCTAGAAAGTTTTAAATTACATAGGTGGCTTGCATCTTATTTCTATTAGACAGTCCTGACCTAGAGGGAAATACACTTCGCTGAACTCTAAGAACTATCTTTGTCCTCTTTGTAATCCCTGGAGGGTTTTTCAAAATGTCAGTGGAGAGAGTCTGATGACAGGGTTCCTAATGAAGAGAAAGAAGACTATCCAGAAAGTGTGCCATGAGCAAAGACAAGGAAACAAGATTGCAGATGCACTCTATGATAATGAGTAACCTGTTGGTCTATAATAGAAGGTGCTTATTGGAAGGTAGTAACAATAAAGTTAAAATTAGAAACGAATCTGTAAAAATACTCAATTTTTAATTTAAGGAATCTAGTACTGTAGGCAATCAGGATTTGGCAGTTAGAAAATGGGATTGTATGAATCTCTTGTCAGTATTGAGTAGGGTGGGGACACCTGGGTGACTCAGTCAGTCAGGCGTCTGCCTTCAGCTCAGGTTATGATCCCAGGATTCTGGGATTGAGTCCTGCATTGGACTCCTTGCTCAGCAGGGAGCCTGCTTCTTCCTCTGCCTGGTGCTTCTGCTTGTGTGCATGGCTGTCTCTCTCTCTCTCTCTCTGACAAATAAATAAAATCTTTAAAAAATATGTTGAGTAGTGTGGGTTGAAATTAATGGGTGGTTGAGCAACCAACTAAAACTCTTACTTAATAATGTATTATTCCAAAAACAATAGGGGATTTATTTAAATTGATTATAGTAGTCCTGCCCCTTGTCCAAGGTTTCCCTTTCTGCTGTTTCAGTTACCTGAAGTCAACCACAATCTGGAAGCAGATGATCCTTCTGATATATCATCAAAGGGTTAATAGTGTCCTAATGCTATAATTCATGAAATAAAAGGGAACATTTTTTAAAAAACACTCTATATACTTCAGTATTCAGAATATATTGTATCTATAAGCTACAAACAAGGTACTCTGAAAAAGAAGCAACCATAGAATGAAATAGAGTTCTGAGACACTAAAAACATGATTACTTAAATAAAAAAATTCAAGGGAAGTACTGGAGATAAAATTGGAGAAATCTAGAACATAGCATAGAAAGACATAAACAGAAAATAAGAGAAAAGATAAGAGTCATGGAGAACCAATCCAGTGGACTAACATTCAACTACTAGAAAAGAAAGAGATTTAGGGGAAAAAAAAGTGAGAAAAAAAGTTTTAATTATAAAAGGTCTTTTTAGAATGTAGAAGAAGGAAATAAGTTTTCAGATTGAGTAGACTACAGGGTATCAGAAAATAGATGAAAAAAGATTCGTACTTGGAGATATTATCATGTAATACCAAGAATAAAAACTAGGAATAATACTAGTCAATAATAATAATGATAATAAATCCCCCAAGTTTCTAAACATAAAAGACATGTCATCAATGAAAATAAAAATCAGACCTATTGGGGCACCTGGGTGGCTCAGTCATTTAAGCATCCAACTCTTGATTTTGACTCAGGTCATGATCTCAGGGTCATGTGATCAAGCCCCGCATCAGGCTCCTTTCCGGGCATGGAGCCTGCTTGAGATTCTCTCTCTCCCTCTGCCCACCCCCCACCTCTCTCTCCCTCTCTTTAAAAAAAAAAAATCAGTGGCGCCTGGGTGGCTCAGTAGTTAAGCGTCTGCCTTCGGCTCAGGGTGTGATCCATGGGTTCTGGGATCGAGCCCCACATCAGGCTTTTCCGCTGGGAGCCTGCTTCTTCCTCTCCCACTCCCCCTGCTTGTGTTCCCTCTCTCGCTGGCTGTCTCTCTCTCTGTCAAATAAAATCTTTAAAAAAAAAAATCAGATTTATCAATAGCACTAGATCCTAGAAAACAATGACAGAATATTTTCAAAGTTTTGATGGTAGATATCTTTCAGTAGAAGTCTATACTTATTCAAATTAGCAATTAACTGCAAGAGCAAAGGTTAAAATAAAGATTTTTAGACTATCAAGGATGTGGAACTGCAGAACATTTTCCTTGCTGTGATCTTTACTCCAGCAAAATAAGGGCAAAAACTCCAGCAAATATTCCAGCAAAAATAAGGCTGAAAACATACAAACTCCCCGCTGAGAGCAGAAGAAAACATGGAATTCTGGAAAAGGTGTACCAGTCATAGAAAGAGGCAAACAAATATTCCCGGAAAGGGCTGTGCAGCAAGTCTAGAGAAGAAGCAGTGTAGATGGAAGCAGGAAGAGTTCAAGGAGCAGGTTCTTATGGAAGTAAATGGGAAACTAGTAGAATAAATGGTAAGATAGGGAATTTTTTAGGAAGTGAAAGCTGTAATAAATCAAGTAGTGCAAGGATAAAATGTGGAAAGAGGTAGTAAAGGAAAATCAGAAAAAAATATTATTAGGAAAAGTGTCAAAACAGTTCAGATGCACTGCCCTTAGGATTGAGAGGAGGAAAGGGAGCTAGCAAAAGAGAAAGAAAGGGTGGCCAAAGAGGAAAAAGATTAGCAAAAATATAGAAAATCATTTTTTTAAAAAGTCATCAACAAGGTTAATTCCTGCTCAAATTCAAGGAGAATGGAGACTGAGTTAATGTCTTTGGAGATTTATATAATTGATGAATTGGAAGCAATTTTAGTAACTTTATGATAGAGATGGAAATCAGATGGCAAATTAAGAGAATAAATGAGAAGAGAAAATGGAGACGGGGTGAAAATCATTTTTGTCTAATAAATGCATGAAAACAGAGCAGTGGAGGAAATATTAGAGTCCAGAGAAAAACTTTTGTTTATGTGTGTTTTTAAGATAGAAAAACAAGCAAACATACAAGATATTGATAGAAGTAAAGAACCTACAAGAAATGAATTAAGTAAAGATAACAGTGAGATGAAGTGAAGATAGACAAGGATAAACTCAAGATACACGTGAAGTTGTTCTTAACCTTGGTTAGAGGGACTTTTTCCTGTGAGACAAGATGAAAGAAATAGAGGATGCTTGAAAATACAGGAAAAGTTTAAGGTATTGAAGAATGTATAGCTATAAAAATTCCAAAGTTGAATATACAATATGAATGGTATTCTTCTTTTAGCAGCCTTGAAATTATGGCATATTCAGTATGTGAATATTCTTAACTATTTCCTGTAAGATGTAAGATACATTAAATTTTCATAATTTACTATAAAATATAGACAAAAACCAATTTCAAAAATGCAGCCATAGATTAGGTTTTAAAAAGCTACACCACTCAGGCAGTATAAACATAAGAAGTGAAAACTATAAGTCAGAGAGTTCTCATTGGCTAATTTTTCTTGATATCTAGTTAGTTGCCCAAATGCTAGGTGAGAATCAGTGAGAAGTATGAGTATGCATATGAATACAAGTTTCTTTGTATAAATGGGATTTGGGGGAAGGAAGATTAGGGGTAGCTTCAAAGTGAATCATTTTTAGCTAGTCCTTCTGTATCAGGAGGTAGGTTTGCCTTTCTTTTCTTTTTTTTTTTTTTCCAAAGATTTTATTTNTTTTTTTTTTTTTTCAAAGATTTTATTTAGGGCGCCTGGGTGGCTCAGTCAGTTAACCCTCTGCCTTCTCTGCCCCTCCCCTGGTTGGTGCTTTTTCCCTCTCTCTCTCTCTCTCTCGCTTACTCTCTCTCTTTCTCAAATAAATAAATAAAATCTTTAAAAAAATAAAGATTTTATTTGTTCAAGAGAAAGAGAGCACAGGGGAAGAAGCAGACTCCCCGCTGAGCAGGGAGTCTGATGCGGGACTCAATCCCAGGACCCTGGGACCATGAGCTGAAGGCAGACACTCAACCGACTGAGCCACCCAGGTGCCCCTAGATTTGGCTTTTTTATGCAAACAAATCACCCACCCAAAGTTTGAGGCTCTAACATATTTATTACTTAAAGTACTGTGTGGAAATGGAAGAATCTTTCCTTGCCAATTGTTGCTATTCTGTGATTTCCCCTAACAGATAAGTTAGGGAATTATTTAGACTGTATATGAGACCCAGAACAACAGTAGCAATAGAGTTTTCCTCTCAAAAAACAGGATAGGTGGGTAATTGTTGGTTTGTAAGCTCCTTGGGAGAGCCCCAGGTATAATCTGAAACTGGTCCCTGTATTTGGAGGGCAGGGAGAGACCAAAGAAAGAGGAAGGCCACTCTAGGTTGTTAAGTGGCAGATTTAATAACCAAAGGGAACATACATACGAAGCTTGTTTTTAGTGTACAACAAGACAAGTGGATCCCTACACCCACCTGTCGAATCTTAAAAGTTTATATAGAGGCCTTAACCAGGTTCAGTCAAGTACGTATAGTGTCTTATACTGTCTAAACAGTCTCAGACCACATCATTATCTCAAGGCTGTGTGCTTGGGGCAGCTGCTGGGAGCCGAAAGGCAAGCAGAACTCACATTCCAAAGATAGGGGACAGGGAGGGGTGCCTTTGATTGCCTGGGCTTCAGCTCATGGGTCAACTAGCAGTCATGTCTTTTTTATCACCTCCCCCAAGAGCAATCTTGGAACAGTGTGGTTGTGGTCAGGATATGGTCATACAGAGACCCAGGTATCTTCTTGTTATTCTGCCATTTTTAGGGTATTGTTCCCATCTAATAATATGAGGTGACTTGCAACCGAGACTATATTCCAAGTAGCAGTCTAAAGAAGAAGGGAACAGAGGGACATATTTTGGGAACATGAGCTGAAAGTACGCTATCACTTAGTCACATGGCCACACTTAGTTTCAAGGGCAGTTGGGAAATGTAGTTTTTATTTTAAGCAACTATATTATATATTCAGTTAAAATTCAGGAGTTCTATTGCCATGAGAGATAAAGACATATTTGGAGACAAATGTTTCACTCACAATCCTTTTCCTTCTCAATTAAAGCACTATATTGGTATCAAACAGATAAGGATAGCCTCCCTTCACTTATCAGAACTGAGCCATGGGAAACAGAATAGAATATCAAGACAAACTTTTATCTCTTTTATGCACATAAAAATTGAGCTAGTAAAAAATGGCAATATATAATGATGGATATTAATTATTTTAGGAATTAAATTTTCCTGAAGTTTAAACTATTCTTAAGCATTTTTAATATGGTCAGAATGAAATTTCCATTCATTCTATCCACTAGTAATTAGCATATATCATATAACCCACACTTTGCTAAGCATTGTGAACTCTCCAAAGAAAAGTATGATATAATCTCTATTCTCAAGGAACTTAGAGGAACTTACAGTTTGAAAAGGAGACAAATTTAACACAAGACTATTCAAGAACTATTAAGCGCTGAGTTGTGTGATACTTTATTAGTACAAAAGGAATCCAAAGTAAAGATAGGCCACTGTTGGCTGCAGGAGCTTAAACACCTTTGCAAAAAAAGCAAATATTGAGCTGGGCATATAAGAAAGGTAGAATTTATTTATAGAAACTTTCATATGCAAAATCGTGAAATGTATATTTGTAAGATTGATTCTAGAGAATAGAGGCATGTTGAATTTTAAAAGTCCGGACTGTTGTTAGTGGTAGCTTAAGAATGACTGACTCAGTAGTCTATAAACAAATTTTGTTTCTGTTTTTTGCTGTATATTGTATCCTTAAGTACTAGCTTGACACAGAGTAGACACCAAATGTTTGTCAATTAAATATAATTTTCTCTTGATACTCAGTGTTTTCTTTATTATGTGATGAAGGACTTCAATTTTTAATTAGGGTATAGCTTTTTTTCAAAATTGAGCTACACTAAAGTATACCTGTCTTAAGTGTGCAGGGCTCTATGCTATCTTATGTGACTCCTACCCAAATCAAATAGAGAATATTTCTAATACTCCCTTTTAACCCTCCCAGTGGGCATTTATATCCCCCTACCCCACCCCAGCCACCCCAATGTAGCCACTATTCTGACCTCTAGCAACATAGATTACTATTCCTGGTTTTGAAATTCATATAAATGAAATCATATGGTATGTCACTCAGTATTTTTTTCATGTTGTTGCCATCCTGGCCTCAATTTATGAGGCTTGTTTTTACTTCAAAGAGATATTTTCCACCCTCTGTTTTAAAAGTCTTTTCTTATGGGAAAATCCCATAAAAGTATGTAAAAGGTGTTTATTATATAATAGTATACATTAGAGGTGTTATTGATTTTTAAATTTCTAAGAGAAGTTGTGTTCACTTTAAAACTAGGCAAGGTCAGGACAGCCTCCATCCTGCACCATTGTAGTACAGCTTGGCAAAGTGATGATCAAGTTAACTTGCTGTGACCTTTTTACTCTAACAAAGCTGAAAATGCCCTGTGAGAAATTTCGGCCAATTACAAAGTTAGAGGCACAGTCCCCACACAAAACCACCCTCATTTCTGACACCAACTACAAGTTTGCAAAAGAGAGAGGGGAGAAATGGAGTGGTTCTCCCAAATCCATTTTCAGTAATTTTCAGAAAGACTCACAAAACCACTAAAAACTATCATATTCATGGTTATGGCTTATTAAAAGAAAAAGATAAAGATTGAGATTAAAGGAAGGCACAGGTAAAACAGAGTCTAGGAGACTTTCAAATGCAGAGATTCAGCTGTCTTCTATCCATGAAGTCAGGACACATTAATGTTCTAGCATCAACATGTGACAATATGCATGGAGTGCCACCAATCAGGGAGGCTCACTTGAACTTGGTGTCCAAACATTTTTATGGGGCTTCATCATCTAGGCATGATTGATCGTTTGATTGCCCACTTGGTAAATCTCAGTTTCCAGGCTCACTGATACTGTGTGACCCAAAGGCCCCACCCAAAATCATATTGTTGGTCTTTTTCACTGGCCAATTACCAACCTAAGACTATACCTAAGTCACATTGTTAGACTACTCAGTATGATCTAAGACCCTCAGATAACCCCATCTTAAAAGGCTAAATGCAAAGGCCAGGACTTCTTTTTGGGCAAGCTCTAATTCTTTCCTACACACCCCCTTAATCTTCACTTTCCTCATTGGAGAATTTGTTGTTTTCAACCCCTGCAATTAAATTATTTTTTAATTGTTTCTCAACTACTAATTTAGTAAGTTTATAATTTAAAACATTCTGAATGATTATGAAGCATCTCAACAAAGAGAATTAAGATTGGAGTACAATTACTAACATTTTCTTTTTCCTCTAATTGTCCAATTATGTAAATAGGAAGATTCTACCAGACTTACTGACTTGTAACACATTCTGTTTTAAGTCGGACAATAGCTAGAAAATAAAATTGAAAGTTTTTCAATAGACTATAATGCAGAAATGGCAATGAAGGAAAAACGAAGCTGTGTAGTAACAGTTCAATGATTTTGAGGCTTGGGAATTGGGTAAGTGTGCAAGACCTTCGTAGAGAGAATATAAACTACCAAAGACCTCCATAAGGAGCACTGAAGTTTTTAAAAATTGCCTCTGTATTTTCAATATTCTTTCTTTACATAAATGTGTTGAGTCATCACTGAGGAAGAAATGCCATTAGAGTTTAAAATGAAATTATAAGATTTCAATGTTAAGGTGCCATTTATTAATGTCAAGCTTCTCTTTAAAGTAATTTTTAATTGCATTTTGATAGGTTTAGGTCTTCCCAGTTTATATATGAGTTGTAATTTTTTTGTTGTTCTTTTTAAGATATAGTGGAGGTATAAGACTTGAGTGACAAAAAAGGCTGGAAATGGAAATTCCTTCCTAGCAGCTTAAGCAGGACCAGGACACTTGAAGTCGATCAAATCACATGTCAGACAGGTAGTTATTATAGTCATTGGTCAGGAAGGGCAATGTTCAAGTCAGGCATAAGATTATGATTTCATAGGCTCAAGAGGCTCAGACTGAAAGCTACATTTAGCTATGCATTGATGTGAAGGTTCATTCATCCATTCATTTGTGAAACTGAGTGAAGGAAACCTTATTTAAAATGGAGTCAGGAGGCCAGAAAGGGGAGCTTTCATGCCTTACCACTCTTTGTCAAGAAGAGAGCTATTTTGCATTCCTAACCAGAAGAAGGGCACCTTAGTACTCCAGCAGGAGAAAGAATTTCGCCAGGCCCAACAACAAGCCCAGCCAATAAGAAAATATCACAACTCAGCCAATGAGAAATCATCATTACCCTGGACTCATACTTTCCTCCAGTAGATTTTCATTCACAGCAGTCCCTCAAACCCTAACTTCTTCCTTTTGTTTATGTTTCTCTCATTTGATCTGTGGACTTGCCTGTAGCTCGCCATAGCTTGCGAGTCCAAATTGCAATTCCTTTGCTATTATTGAATAAACAAATTTTGCTGGTAAAATAACTGGCTGTTTTCCTTGTAAGGTTAACATATTCAACTGATACATATAATGAGCACCTACTATGAGTCAGGAGACACAGTAGTAAACAAGACAAACACTGTGCTGGCTTTTAACAAATGATAGTTAGCTTTCACTGTTCAGGTACCTGCTATTTGCCAGGTATTGTGCTAAGTGTTTCTTCTGGAACTCTAAAAGTGTTTATTATTCTCACTTTTATTATGTAGATTTCATAGGTAAGGAATTGAGACTTAGGAGGTCAGCAGTCTGTCTGGAAGAGAATGTCTAAGGACAATTTGGCACCCCTCTAAAGCTGAACTTTCTTGCTATCAAAAGGTTCTTCTAGTAGTAATGGACAGTTTCTCAGTATCTGAAAAAGTGTTTATCTTCTCCAGGACTTTTCAATTTCTTTGCTGGATACAGGAGCGCCATCTTTTGGCAAGATATGGAATTTCATAAAGGAGGACTTAACCAGGGAACTGATGACAAACTAGTCAAGAGTTACCTTGTTCTCTTCCTTATTAAATGGATTGTTGTCTAGGGTTCTCATGTTTTCTAAACTAGGAGAAGGGACTTATTTTGGTTACAGGTCTTGTCAGTTGGTGTTTATTTTGCTTTTATGCAGAAGAAAGAAAAACANTCTAGGGTTCTCATGTTTTCTAAACTAGGAGAAGGGACTTATTTTGGTTACAGGTCTTGTCAGTTGGTGTTTTGTTCTGCTTTTATGCAGAAGAAAGAAAAACAGACAGATAATTAATTTTAGTATATTAGTACTTAAGATATATATTCAAGGTTGCTTACAAATAAGTTCTTCCTTAAAAATGTGATATTGACCTCACGGATACCACATTTACCATTTTTAAATCTGGGTCCAATTAATAAACAAAGAGAAAAATTGTCCGAACCCGAACATAAAGTCTCAGATTTACACAACTCTGAACAGATCTGGTTACTTAACAACCACTAAAGTGAATTTAAAAAAAAAAATAAATGCTGACATATGTGCTCTGTGGGAGAATTTTTCCTTTTAAGCCTTCACAAAGACACAACAAGAAATTATAAATACATATATAAGCAAAACAAGATTAAGCAACACTTCTCCATTGTGTGTGTAGCACTAATTATAGTGTTTCCTTTTATAAAAGCAGAAATAGTATAAGATCTTCTCATAGTTTGAGACACTGGAAGTAGACGACTATATTCTAGCAATAGCAAGCTTGTATCTTGAGACCGCCTCCCACAGACATGAACAGTATTACTACTGCCCACAGCTGACTTCAGTCCCGAATTCTGTCTTTTTCTGTTTAGCCATTTTTTAACCTAAATGAACCAACTCAGCTTGCCAGGAATTACAAGCTTAAAGAACAATATTTTAAGTAAGAGCAATATTTACTAAAATTTTAATTTAATCTCTGTATTGAGCAAGCATAGCTTTTTGACAGAACTAAAATGAAATGTTTTTTCTCTCACCATTCCTTTAAATTTTATTAGGGTAGAGTACCTATTCCTGGATGAAAACCTTGGTGAGATCTATGGTTTTATTGTTGTTGTTCATTGACTGTTAAATAATATAACTTTCCATTGCCATTTTAGGTCACAGATACTATTACAATTCAGTAATTAGAATATTTAATACTAGACTATTTGTTACTGTGTAATAATGAAAATTCATAATTGGAGATAGTATTAATTCTTCTCCGTTGCAATAGGTTAAGCCTACTTAGAGCTGAAAGCCTGAACCGAAGAACTGGAGTGGGCCTTCAGTCTTCTTTCTTCATTGCATGACATCATATCACTATCATTTCCAAGGCCACATACAGCCCTTAGGAGGTGGGAGAATGATAGGGAGTCAGGAGATACAGGACATTTCTTACTTCACTGCAAATCCTAATTGTTTCCTTCTCTGTGTCTAAAGGCAGGGACCTCTGGCAGGTCCTGGTAAATGATTAAAACAGAATCTTTCTCTTTGGAGACACCTTTGAGGACTCCTTGAAGGTTCCCAACTAGACATTTCCACCTCCTGCAATTCATTAGTTGATGCATCTTTACTCGTTCAGGTCCTGGGAAGCCTGAAGTGCATCTACACTTGCTTTTTGAGAGGAGCTCTTTACTCTTCCAGGTGGCTTTTTGGGACAGAACCCAAGATGGACCACTCTAGCTCTTTTTCCCTTGGCTTACATCCCTCGCCCTGATAAGTTTTAGGAAATAAGGCTGGTCCTGAACCAAAAACACTCTCCTGGCTCCACCACTAAGCAGCCAGTCATCCTCAGCCACTACATTTTCTGGGGCAGAGGTAGTAGAATCAGTCACACCTCAGTCTACAGTCCACTTGAGATTTTGGGAACAGCAGTACAACACTAGTTCTTTGCATTTTCCAACTGCAGAAAACTCATTTCAAAGCTCTCCTATGGTCCCTGGCAGTACTCCTCACTAGACTTGAGGTTAGAAGGTCCTACACAGCTATACCTATTCCCCTCAGAGGGTGGGTACTGTTAAACATTCAGCTGTGTAACTTAAAAGATAAATTGTTTTTTTTGGATGATTCGTGGATCAGGGCCCATCCCATCTAGCAAATAGAAAAGAGATCCCTCGAGATGTAGAAAAGGAAGATTTTTAAAGGCAGAGAGGGAGCAAGAAAATAAAATTATTGGCAAAGAATGCATTGTTTTAGGCAAAGTTGCCCTCCTAAGGGGAATGGAGGGTTCTATTGGTAGATTTCCTAATGCTATCAGGGAAATTCCATGTTGACTGGTTAAGGGTTACATTACTGGGGGGATTGAAACTGCAGTGAAATATTCAGTCTTGGTGTGGGGCTTTAACATGAGTAACTCCATTTTGGGCCTGTGGATTTATTTATTTGTTTGTTTGTTTGTTTGTTTATTTTTTTGACAGTACTCACAACAGAGTGGCAGCTCTGTAAAGAAGCTACTCCTTTACTTTCTCTGATGCTTTTTTTTTTTTAAATCCTTGCTCTGGTTGAAGCCTCAATGAATCATGTAAAAATGTCTTGAATGCATTTCTTTTATCAACCTGTGTATAGAAGGGAGAATGGCTCATCCTCAGTTGAGCATCCTGTCATCTGTTGGTGCTTCAACAGAAACTATGACAGGAATAATCCCGTTCTAAGATCCCATTAGAAATAGAAGCACAAAGAAGTGGGACACATCATACAATCTAGGTGTGAATAGCATTAGTACATGTCAGACTAGGGTCTAAATATTTCTTAAAATTGTGTCTTTTTTCCCCATCTCTATTACCATTCTATTGAAGTTTTAAATTCAAAACTTTATAATCTCTTACCAGTACTGTTGGAATCACTTGTCTCTGCCTTGGGTTTTATCCCGGTTAAATGTATTCTTCATAACACCGCCAGATTGGTTGACCTAAAATGCAAACGTTAGTTACCTTGTCAGTTATTTGCTTTAAATCTTTGAAAATCTCCCAATATCATTGCCCTAGATGCAAGCTTCTTAAATGTTAGAATGTTAGGGTAGTTAGAGTACATACAAATGACCCTGGAATCTTGTTAAAATTCAGATTCTATTTGAAGGTTTGGAATGTGGCCCTCAATTCTGCATTTGTATAAGCCTCTGTGGTAATGTTACAGCTCCAGCTGCTGCTCCAAGAACCACTCTTTGAGTACCAGGGGCCTAGAGAAGTTTCGGCTCCTTAGTTGTGCCCATTTAAAGACCTAACTGAACTTAACTATACTCTGATTTCATCTCTTACCTCTCACCACAGCTACAGTTCAGAGTTCCCAGAAAAAAATTATGCCGTTTCATGTCTGGTATCCTTTTTTCTGTTGTTTTGTTTCCTATTTTGCTTATGTTTTTTGATATTTTACATATGGTAGTAGTAACTGAGATCTCCTCCCCTCAAAGTTTCCTTCAGCTTCAGAAAGCAATTCCCTACATCCACAAATTGGTTTAGTTTTATATTAGTTTCCTGTGGCTGCTAATAGAAATTATCCCAAACTGGGTGACTGAAAAATAAATACATAAATAAATGTACTCTCTCACAGTTCTGGAGGTCATTGCCCCAAATCAAGGTGTCAGCAGAGCTGTGCTCCCTCCCATGGCTTTAAGGAAGAATCTCTTAGAGGCTCCAGGAATTCCTTGCCTTGTGGCTTTAATCTGTGATCACATTGCCTCCTTCTCTCTCATAAAACACTCTGCTTTATATTTATAAGAATGTATGTGTTTTCATTTAGGATCCATCCAGATAGTCTAAGAAAAAATCTGCCTCTCAAAATCTTAATCACAGCTTTTGTATATGAGGTGAAATGCGCTCCTGTCATATAGGGCAATGTTCACAGGTTCTGGGGATTAGGATGTGGTGGGGATCATCACCACTTAACCCACTACATGCCTCTTTTTAGAGCACATGACATCATAGGAATAATAGCTACCATTTATTTTATTTATTATTATTCTTTTAGGACATTTTCCCTGATTCCTGGTACTTATTCAAATACCCTTGTGCTTATCTTTTACATATCAGATATCACACTGTACTATATATGTTAATTCTCTTTCATGTCTTATTTAACATGTGTATTTATATATTATGTCATATATAACAGGGATACTACTATCTGTGACATAATAGGTGCTCAACAAATATAATAAAGATTTTTCTTTAGGGGGCCTTTCTTATTGTCCATACTGGAATAGGTACTTGTACACACATAGAGCACTGAACTTCTACTTTTTAGCACTTACTATTTTGTAATTAGATACTTCCTCGTGTATTTGTTTGGTGTCTCCCCCCCACCCCTAGATTATAAACTCCATAAGGGTAGGGACCATGTGTTTTTTCCATTGCCCTTTTCTTGTTTCTTGCATAGTGCCCAGCACAGAAGTACTTATTAAGTGAATGACCAGTTAAATAAATGGATCCATGTAAGAGAAGTTGATGAAGGAAATGATGCTCTTAAGGTTTAATTTAATGTCAGAGGAGTTGCAAAGGGAAAGTGTTCTGGAAAAGAGGAAGAGTGTAAGAGGGTTTCTTGAAAACTAACTGGAATACTACTTAAGGATAGAGTGGGAAGAAGGCATCAGGGGTAAGGATGGAGCAAAGAACAGGGCCCTGATAACAGCTGTTATTTATTGTAGGTTTATTATGTGCCAGCCCATTAGCCATTTACTCATGTAATAAAAGTGTGACTGTACCCTCTGAGTAGCCTCTTTTCTTGCACCCAGCACACTTTGGGAACAGACTTGGCACTTTTTCTGGCATTTCCTGCAAACACTAGTCCAACTTCAAAAACACTGGTTAGTAACGTAAATGCTACAAATTTTTGGTGAATAACCTATCTTGCACGTATGGAGCAAACTTCAAGCAAGCTTCTTCAGCAGCTCTCTGTGTTCATCTCTTTCTGCATCTGTACAGGCTCTAGATCTTCTCTCCATTTCTCCCTTTGCCTGTACTGATTCCCAGGTCCTATATTATAATGAGGCATTTTGTTGCAGTACCTTCACAGTAAAAGAAAATTAGTAAAGAAGTAAGCTGTAGTTTATTTCTTTAAATTACCTCATTTATTTTAAACATCATAACAACCATAGGAGGCACAATTTTATAGAGATATAAAATGATTAAATAAGTTATCCAATGTCACACAAGTAATAAGTAGTGGTGCTAGATTCAAATCCATATCTTTTAGTGCCAAAGTCTTATGATTTACCATTATTCAAATGCAGCACTTTGACGTTATATTGAAATATCCATCTGTGCTTGGCCCCTGGACAAATGCTTCCAAAGAGAGATCACTCACTGGGGATCACCTAAAAGAATTAATGAAACAGAACCTCTGGGAGTGGGGCCAGGTCCTACATTTTTAACAACCTCCCTGGCAATTCTTATGCACAATAGCATTTAAGAGACCTTTGTGCTAAACTACAACCACTTCAAGAATGAAGCTCCTGGTTTATTTATCTTTGTGGTTATTTATCTTGTCATCAGTGACTTGCACAATGCCTAACTTAGAATCAGTATAAAAATAAGTGTGTTGAGTTAAACCAAATTGATTTAGAGCTTCTCCTAACACTCTTCAGTGAACACTACTTTCAGAATCTGAGATGGAAGTGACTTTCAAGTGAAGATTTAGCTGTAAGATTTAGAAGGAATCAGAGCAGAAAACTTATAGGTCATTAGACTACTTAGAAATCTAGCAGTGTATTATGCTCACATGCTACTAAGTGAAACTTCAGTCAACCTCAGAGCTTAGACCTGGGTGCTACTTACACTATTGAATGGCCCTGACTTCAAAAGATTTATTCAAAGGGCACTCGGCCTCTTCTCCAGTATCTTTTCCCATTAGCAAATTACCCTCTAGGGGATAGGTCTACAGAAAAAACTCTGTTCACATGTTCTGGATAAAGAAACAACAGTTTTCAGTAATTATCATCCCCATAGGAGAAAAATCAGCAATAAATTGACCATCTGAGGCCTCCCAACTTGTGGAATATAAATTATATTTCAGGAAAACACATTTCATTGGAAAAGGACCTGAAGAAACAGAGCTGAATGAAGCATCATAGGTTCAAGCCCACCCACCTCCGCCTCCCTCCTCTAGCAGAGCCTAACTTGCCTGAATGGAATTATATTTCTCTGGGGTTCAAAATGAATATGGGAAGATCCATCACACCTTCTCAGACAGTGATACACCATTTTGAGGTCTTTATTCTGATTCATTATTTTGCTGCTGGAGTTTAATCTTTAAGTAAATTTTCTCAAATACGGTGAATGGATGATGTATTTTTTGAACTTTTGCATTTCCAAGATATTTTTTTTTCAGTTGCTTTCAAATGAAAGACAGTTGCCCAGGTTTTAAAGTCTTTAGTTTAAAAAAAATTTTTTTTTTGTTTACTTGAAACTTAAAATGTTTCTGCTTTCTACTGATATTTGTTATTTAGTAGAGGAAACTGAAGCAGTCTTTTGGGGAGCAAAAATTCCAGTCCCCCTTAAGGTCCTCCTAGCTGAAGTAGGAATCAAATTGACATGAGGCAGATTAAGAGGAGAAAATTAAATCTAATAGCATAGGTACCGGAGAACCCACATAGATAGGAAATTCCAAAGACAAGCAAAATAAGGTATGTATGTCATTCTGAACTAAGGAGAAGGGGGTAGGGATCCAGACCTTCAAAGAAAAGGAATGCAATCTTCAGGAAGAATGAAAAAAGAGTAAATGTTTGGTAAACAAATGTTTTCTGGGCCTCAGAAAAAATGGGACAAAGATCAAACAGGCTTTGATCTAGGTTCCTTCCCAGTCTAGCATACCTGGTTCTTACCATAGTGTAGTTATCTATGGTGACCGCTCTCTTCCTGGAGCAGGTCCTCTATCGAAATTCTTTTAGGCAGTTGTGTGGCAGATAAAGAGCTTTTCCTAAATCCGCTGGGTCTTGATTACTTTTAACTCAAAATAATCTTTATGCCAAAGCAGCGTATTTTGGAGGGACCAGTCTTGATTGTCTTCAAGTCTAATAGTGTCTTTCATGGGAAGTATTTTTTTATATGATTCTTATATATTTTCTTTAATACATTTCATTCTATAATAAGTCTATCTCCAGACTTCTTTGGATTTTTCCTAGGAAAGATCTAAGCATTTCTCATCTGTATACTAACATCTTTTCTTTACTAAGGGATTCTTTCTTCAGCTGTCTTTAATTATTTTTCTAATTATTCTGGCTTCTTATTGAAAAACACCTAAAATTTTTAAATTGTGTTTTTATTCCTGTCTTCCATATCCATCAAAGTCTACCTTACAGTTTTTCCATATATATATATATATATATATATACATATACATATATATATGTATATATGCTAAAAGAGGTTAACCATCCAATAGTTTCTCTTCTGCAGTCCACTATGCATGTTAGCATTTCTGTTATATTACTCATTTTTTTGTTTTCGTTCCTTATTTTACACCCTTTATCTCATTCTTTGTTTTTGTTTTAATGTCACACTGTTTTATCCTAATAATCTGCTCTTCTTTGATATAGGCCATAAACTTGTCAAACCAAGGATGGTAAATGCTTTCCTAAAATCACTCAGCTTTCTTGATGAAAATGCCAAGAAAATTCAGTGGGAAAGAGTCCCTTTTCAGCAAATGGTACTAGAACAGTTGAATAGCCACATGCAAAAAGATAACATTGAACTCCTACCCCACACCATACACAAAAAAATAATTTCAGGGCTCCTGGGTGGCTTAGTCGGTAAGCTTCCAACTCTTGATTTTGTCTTAGGTCATGATCTCAGGGTTGTGAGCCCCATGTTAGGCTCCCTGCTAGGCGTGAAGCTTGCTTAGGGTTTTCTCTCTCCCTCTCCCTCCTCCCCTCCCCCCTACTTGTGTTCTCTCTCTTTCTCTCTCTCAAAAAAAATAAATAAAATAAAAAAATAAAAAAATAATTTAAAGTGGATCACAGACATAAATGTAACAGATAACACTGTGAAATTTTCAGAAGAAATTATAGGAGAAAATCTTCATGATTTCTCTGATGTGATAGCAAAATACAAATGATAAAAGAAAAAATGATACATTGGACTTAGTCAAAACTAAAACCTTTTGTGTTTCGAAAGATATCCTCAGGAAAATGAAAAAAAAACCCCACAGAATGGAAGAACATACATGCAAATTGTATATCCAACAGTGAACTTATATCCAGAATAGTTAAAGAATTCTTCCAACTCAATAATAAAAAGGTAGATAATCCAATTAAAAATAAGCAAAAGATCTGAATAGACATTTCTGCAAAGAAGATGCACAAATGGCTGATGAGGATATAAAACAACAACAACAGCAACAACAAAAACATTAGCTCTCAAGGAAACGCAAATCAAAATGACAGTGAGATTCTCATGTACTAGAATGGATATATTGAAAATGGCAGGTAATAACAACTGTTGGAAGATGTGAAGAAATTCGAACCCTCATACACTGTTTGTGGGAATGTAAAATGGTACAGCTGTTTGTAAAACAGTTTGGCAATTCCTCAAAAAGTTAGGCATTAATTTAACATAGGACCCAACAGTTCTACTTTTTGGAATCTACCTAAGAGAAATAAAAAATGAAAATATCCACATAGAGACTTTTACATGAATGCTTATATTAGCATTATCCACAATAGCTAAAAAACAGAAGCAACACAAGTGCACATCAACTGGATAAACAAAATATAGTACAATACTCTTCAGCAATAAGAAGCAATAAGAAAGAAAGCACAGATACATCATACAACATGCTTGCCTAATGCTGGGGGTAGGGGGTGGGAATGGAAAATAACTGTATATAGGCATGTGATTTCTTTTAATTATTTAAATGTTTTAAAATTATGCGATGATTGTACAACTCAGTAAATATAAAACATTTCAATTATTTCAATAAATGAATTTTATGGTATATAAATTCTATCTCAATAAAACTATTAAAATCACCCAGGTTTTTTTGTGTGTAATAAAAAACTTTCAGTGATCCACTATTTGTTCAATTTAATGTTCTTTCTCTTTCCTGAAATCCCCCTTCATAAACACTGTGTTGACTTTTTCTACCCTCATCTTCAAACAGAGTTGTAGTCAACAGGCAATGTGTAAGACTTGCCATTACTCTATATCTAGTTAGGTGCTTGTCAAATTCTCTTCACAGTTTATGCCTAGATATCAGGTTGAGGTACATAACTTCTAGTAAAACATTCAGGAGGAGATAATGTATTAAATAGGTTGGTTCCCCAATCAAAACTTCCTTCTTGGGAAATCAGTTTGAGGATTGACAGAATAAATTGCACAGTCAGAGGGAGAGAGAGGGCCATATTGTGGAAGGTAGGAGGTGTGGTGACATGGTTTGGGGGAGAAACATTGCAGCTGCTGCAGAGGGGAGGGAGTCCTGGTCATGGGGAGAGATAAGAGAGAGAGAGAGAGAGAGAGAGAGGACTGCACAGGGGATTGAACAGGGAAAACACTTTCCCAAAGCCATCAACTGGGAAAATCAGAGAGGCCAATTTTCATGAGTTTTTACAACCAGTGGGACTCAGAGATTGGAGTTTTAGAGGTCCAAGGTGTGGCTGGTATAGAGCCCTGAAGGTACCGTAGTGCTCCTGTGGAGAAGGCAGGCAGGTAAACTGGGGGCAGATGGTGTGATCTGAGGATCTCCTGAGACACACTGGGAGAGACAGTTCCCCCTTCTTGGAGCATATCTGCGAGAGGTGGCATTACCTCTCTGGGGACAAAGAACCCCGGAAACACCATTTTCTTCTCCTGCCTTTAGCAGAGGTGCAGAGACACCTGCTGAGGGTGGCTAACTTGGACGCTGGCTCTTTAGGGTGCTTTGCTCCAAACCCCATGCTCATGTGCTGTGGTGCAACTGCACTTCTGTGTCAAACCTGCATCAATCCCAGTGTGGCAAGACCCTCCCACTAGAAGACCATTGCAGGTCCCCCACAGCAGACCCCTAAAGTTTGGAGTTTTAAAACTCAGCTAGCTGCCTGGGATAGAACCCAAAATGCACTGCACTTGTCCAGGCAGGCAAGGAACTCAAACACAGACACTGTGAAAACAACAACCTGAAAAACACCTACAATGCACAAGGGAAAATTATTCACTCTTCCAGGAGGGCTTCCCTGACAGCAGCAAGCATGAACTCCCCTCTCTGGGGACAAAGGAGCTGGCTGGCCCCATTTCCCTGCCCCACCCCTCACCATGAACTGACTTCAGTAAATAGGGCAATATCAACTGGCTGCCTAACCTGCTTACCCCAAGCCTCACCCCCCCCCCCCCCAGCTCAGCAGGTACTGCTTTTCTATGGCAAGTGTGCCTAATGACCAGCACAGTGGGCCCCTCCCCCAGAGGAATAGCACAAACCCCTGCACACACCACGTCTGCTGACCATAGAATTTTGCANACCCCAAGCCCCCCCCCCCCCCCCCCCAGCTCAGCAGGTACTGCTTTTCTACGGCAAGTGTGCCTAATGACCAGCACAGTGGGCCCCTCCCCCCAGAGGAATAGCACAAACCCCTGCACACACCACGTCTGCTGACCATAGAATTTTGCAGAGTTCCAGCTCTAGTGGAAATAGCATCAGGTCTCCCTTGCAAGCAGGCCAGAGAACACCTAGTTAAAGCTCACCACACTGGCCAAGGTACAAATACTACCCATGTGGAGTAGAGCAGCCATAACACAGCTGCAGAGTGCACACAGCACCCACCAGAGACACTTCCTGAAGTGCCAGGCCCTGGACATTATATGACCTCTTCTTCATAAAGCCATTACTCTCAGGAGCAGGAACCATAACAGGTTTTCCTAACACACAGAATTATACAGAGACCTAGACAAAAGACAAGATGGAGGAATACGTCCCAAAAGAAAGAATAAGAAAAAGTCACAGCCAGGCATCTAATCAAAACACATATAAGTAATATGCCTGATCTAGAATTCAAAGCAATAATCATAAAGATACTAGCTGAGCTTAAGAAAAGTATAAAAGACATAAGGGAGACCCTTACCATAGAGAAAAAAGAGCTTCAAACTAATTAGGCCAAAATCAAAAATGCAATAACCAAGATTCAAAACCGACTGAATGTAATGACCACAAGGATGCAAGAAGAAGAGGAATGAATAAGTGATATAGAAGATAGAATTTTGGAAAATAATGAAGTTGAACAAAATAGGGAAAGGAAAATCTTGGATCACAAAAGTAGACTTAGGGAACTCAGTGACTCCATGAAATGTAATAACATTTGAATCCTAGGAGTCCCAGAAAAAAGAGAAAAAAACGGGCAGAAGGTTTACTTGAGGAAATTATAGCTAAAAACTTCCCTAATTTGGGGAAAGAAAGAGACTTCCAAATCCAGGAAGCACAGAGAACTCCCATCAAAATTAACAAAAGCAGGCCAATACCAAGACTCATCCTAGTTAAATTTGCAAAATAAAGAGAGAAAAAAAAATCCTAAAAGCAGCAAGATAAAAGAAGTCCCTAACTGACAAGGGAAGACAAATAAGGTTAGCAGCAGAATTCTCCACAGAAACTTGGCATACCAGAAGAAAGTGGCATGATATATTTATGTACAGAATGGGAAAAATTTGTAGCCAAGAATACTCTATCCAGCAAGGCTATCATTCAGAATAGGAGAGATAAAGAGTTTCTCAAACAAACAAAAACTGAGGGAGGTCATGACTACTAAACCAGCCCTGCGAGAAATATTAAAGGGGACTCTGAGTGGGAAAGAAAGACCAAAAGTGACAAAGACTAGAAAGGAACAGAGAAAATCTTCAGAAGCAGCAACAAAACAAATAATAAAATGTCACTAACTTTCTATCTATCAGTAATCATGCTGAATGTAAATGGACTAAATGCTCCAATCAAAAGACACAGGGTGTCAGAGTGGATAAAAAAACAAAACAAAACACATATATGCTGCCTATGGGAGACTTATTTTAGACCTAAAGACACCTGCAGATTAAAAGGAGATGGAGAAATATTTATCATGCAAACAGATATCAAAAGAAAGTCAGAGAAGCCATACTCAGACAAAGTAGATTTTAAACAAATACTATAATGAGATGAAGAAGGGTGCTATATCATAATAAAGGGGTCTGTCCAACAGGAAGATCTAACTATTGTAAATACTTACTCCCCCAACTTGGGAGCTCCCAAATATATAAAATAATTAATAAGAAACATAAAGGAACTCATTGGCAATAATACAATAATTGTAGCAGACCTTAACACCTCACTTACAGCAATGGACAGATCATCTAAGGAGAAAGTCAACAAGAAAACAACAGCTTTGAATGACACTCTGAACCAGATGGACTTAACAGATATCTTCAGAACATTTCATCCTAAAGCAGCAGAATACACATTCTTTTTGAGTACACATGAGACATTCTCTAGAATAGATTATGTAGTAAGTCACAAATCAGGCCTCAATAAGTACAAAAAGGTTGACATCATACCATGCATCTTTTCAGACCACAATGCTATGAAACTTTAAGTCAACCACATGAAAAAATCTGGAAAGACCACAAATATATGGAAGTTAAAGAACATCCTACTAAATAATGAATGGGTCAACCAGGAAACTAAAGAAGAAATAAAAAAATACATGGAAACAAATGAAAATGACAACATGACAGTCCAAGACCTTTGGGATGCAGCAAAAGTCGTAAGAGGGAAGTTTATAGCAATACAGGCCTACCTCAAGAAGCAAGAAAAATCCCAGATAAGCAACCTAACCTTACACCTAAAGAAGCTGGAAAAGGAACAGCAAATAAAGCCTGAAGCCAGCAGAAGGGAAATAATAAAGATTAGAGCAGAAATCAATGATATAAATACAAAAAACCCCAATAGAACAGATCAACGAAACAAAGAGCTTGTTCTTTGAACTAATAAAATTGATAAACCCTAGCCAGACTTATCAAAAAGAAAAGAGAAAGGACCCAAATAAATAAAATCACAAATGAAAGAAGAGAGATCACAATCAACAGCCCAGAAATACAAACAATTATAAGATTATATGAAAAATTATATGCCAACAACCTGGGCAATTTGGAAGAAATTGGTAAATTCCTAGAAACATACAAACTACCAAAACTGAAACAGGAAGAAATAAAAAATTTGTACAGACTGGTAATTAGCAAACATATTGAATCAGTAATCAAAAATCTTCCAACAAAAGTCCAGGGCCAGATGGCTTCCCAGGGGAATTCTACCAGCCATTTAAAGAAGAGTTAATACTTATTCTTCTCAAACTGTTCCAAAAAATAGAAATGGAAGGAAAATTTCCACACTTATTCTATGAGGCCAGCATTACCTTGATTCCAAAACCAGATAAAGATTGTACTGGAGCAGAAACAGACACATAGATCAATGGAACAGAATACAAACCCAGAAGTGGACCCACAAGTGTATGATGAACTAATCTTCGACAAAGTGGGAAAGAATATCCAATGGAAAAAAGACAGCTTCTTCAATGAATGGTGTGGAAAACTGGACAGCAACATGCAGAAGAATGAAACTGGACCACTTTCTTACACCATACACAAAAATAAATTCAAAATGGATGAAAGTCTTAAATGAGAAACAGGAAGCCATCAAAATCCTAGAGAACACAGGCAGCAACCTCTTTGACCTCACTGCAGCAACTTCTTACTAGCTACGAAACTGGAGGCAAGGGAAATAAAAGCAAAAATGAACTATTGGGACTTCATCAAGATAAAAAAGCTTCTGCACAGTGAAGGAAATAATCAACAAAACTAGAAGCCAGCCTATAGAATAGGAGAAGATATTTGCAAATGACATACCTAATAAAGGGTTAGTATCCAGAATCTATAAAGAACTTATCAAACCAAACACTCAAAAGATTAATCCAGTTAAGAAATGGGCAGAAAACATGAACAGACATTTCTCCAAAGAAGACATACAGATGGCTAACAGATGCATGAAAAGATGCTCAACATCACTCATATCAAGGAAATACAAACCAAAACCATGATAAAATACCACCTCACACTGGTCAGAATGGCTAAAATGAGCAACAGAGGAAACAATAAATGTTGGTGAGGAGGCAGAGGAAGGGGAACCCTTACACTGTTGGTGGAAATGCAAATAGGTGTAGCCATTCTGGAAAACAGTATGGAGTTTCCTCAAAAAGGTAAAAATGGAACTACTCTATGACCCAGCAATTATACTACGAGGTATTTACCCAAAGGATACAAAAATATTGATTCAAAGGGGCACATGTATCCTGATGTTTATAGCAGCATTATCAACAATAGCCAAAATATGGAAAGAGCCCAAATGTCTGTGGAGTGATGTATGGATAAAGAAAATGTGGCATATCCATATATATTTTTATATATGGAATATTGCCATCAAAAAGAATGAAATCTTGCCATTTGCAATGACGTGGATAAAGCTAGAGAATATTATGCTAAACAAAATAAGTCAGTCAGAGAAAGACAAATACCATATGATTTCACTCATGTGGAATTTAAGAAACAGGACAGGTGAACATAGGGGGAAAAAAGAGGCAAACGAAGAAACTCTTAACTATAGAGAACAAACTGAGGTTGCTAGAGGGGAGTTGGGTGGGGGGATGGGTTAAATGGATGATAGGGATCAAGGAAGGCACTTGTTATGAGCACTGGGTATTGTATGTAAGTGTGAATCACTAAATTCTACACTTGAAACTAATATTACACTGTTTGTTAACTAACTGGATTTTAAAAAATAACTTGAAACTATTTTTTTAAAAAAAGAACTTCTTTCTTGGATAGGCATATTCATCCCCAGCTGCTATTGGTTTTGGATGCTAAGGGCTCACAACCGCATCTTTAGAGAATTGATTCCACTTAAGCGGAGTTGCCACACCTGAAAAATTATGCCTATCCCCCCCGCCACACACAGCCCCTCGACACACACTAAACACATCAGTCATGTCCAGTGGCCACTAGTGTACTGAAATATGGCCTCTTTGACTCAAGATAGGACCCATTGAATGCTACAAATCATATTCCAGAGTTCCTTTTGGGATCAGGCTAATGTGAGTCTCCAGCCAAGACCACAGGCTTAGCTTCCATTCCCTGCCCTGTCCTCGTTTCCTCCCTTCCTTTCTGAGAGCATTTCCTAAATCACTTTAACAAGAATCTCTGTCTTATGTTCTAGTTCTAAGGAATCCGGCATAAGATTAGCAGTGTCTATAGTGGTACACCAGACCATAATCTCCTCCCTTAGTCTGCCTTCCTGGAAGATTTCTGTCTTCCTTGCTATTCCCCAAGCAAAGGGATGATATTCAAAATAGTTGGCAACCTGGACACCAAGACATCTGAATGGTCACAGATCCAATAAGAATGAATAGTGGCTGTAAATAAATCTACTACTAAGTATATATTGGCTGACTATTGGCCCTATTCCAGCATCTAGCAAAGCACCTGGATTCTCCGTCTCACAATAAGTTTTTATTTTACAAATGAATTAACGGATAAGTGAGTAAATGAATGAGTGAATATTTTTCATATGGAACTAAAACAAATATCCCTGTGGTTTACATACAGTAGTCTTAGTTTTTTACAAACCATTAAGCATCTATGGTGGATTAAATTTTCCAGCAATAGCCATAATAATTCTCCCTTCCCTCAAATTATTCTCAAATCTAGCCACTCCAACATCAACAGGTGGCATCTATGTACTTCAGTGAATTTGGGTAAGACTTTGTGGTTGTTGTGACTAGTATGAATAGTACAGTGTGATAGAAGTGATACTGTGTGACTTCTGAGGCTAGGTTGTAAAAGATGATATAGCTTCTGCTTGACTATCTCTCTTGATATGCTTGCCCTTGGGATCCAGTCTCATCTGTGAAGATGCTGTGGTCACACTGAGAGACCCATATGGAGAGACACCTCAGGCCTGGTTGATCTCCCAGCTGACAGACAGCACCAAATTATCACCCATGTGGGTGGGCTTTCTTGGGCAGGTGTCCAGCTGACAGCATGTGCAGCAGAGGTGAGCCTTCCCCATAGAGTCCTGCACAAATTGCAGATTGGTGAGGAAAACAACTGATTGCCATTTTAAGCTACTGTGTTGGAGTGGTTTGGTATGCAGCAATAGATCATCAGAATAGGATCCTAAGTGGGGGAAAGGACAGGAAGTAAATGATGGCTTTTTAAAAACAGGAGAAGCCGTGAATTGTTTTTGTTGTTGCTGGTAGTGGGTTTTTTTTTTTTAATGATGTTTTAGTCACCATACATTAGTTTTTGATGTGGTGTTCCGTGATTAATTGTTTGTGTATAACTCCCAGTGCTCCATGCAATAGCCCGGCAAAGGGTATTAAGGAGGGCACATATTGCATGGAGCACTGTTGTTGTTTAAACATGGGGCTTCAGTGTTGTGGGATCAAGCCCCACATCGGGCTCCTCTGCTATGGGCCTGCTTCTTCCTCTCCCACTCCCTCTGCTTGTGTTCCCTCTCTTGCTTTCTGTCTCTATCTCTGTCGAATAAATAAATAAAATCTTTAAAAAAAAATAAACATGGGGCTTGAACTCACAACCCTGAGGTCAAGAGTCACATGCTCTACCAACTGAGGCATCCAGGTGTCCCACCGTGATTAGTTGGTTTTTTTTTAAGTTAAAAACATATAATATTTTGTTAATTTGGTAATAACCATTTACTATCCAGAATTCTTTGGGCTGTGAGTTATGGAAATCTAGTTCAAACTAGATTAGGACAATATGGTAATTATTGGCTCTTGTAATTAGTAGTATTCTTAAATGACCAAATCATCCCAAAGACATGAAAGAAAGTGCCTGAAGAGCAGTGAGAACCAGGAAATTGAAAGTTGTTGAAACTCTCATCTCTCTTTTTTTTTTCTCTACTTCCACTCTTTTCTCTCCTGTTGTTGCAAGTTTCATTCACATAGCTTGGAATATAACTTATGACAATTCTTGACCCTCATAGATTATAGTCTTTGACTCCTACCACCTAAGAGAGACCGACTCTTTTAGTTCCAGTTTGAAAAATCCTGCAGAAAGACTTTGGGTGCCTGTCTTAGGTTAGATGTCTTTTCCTGGATTGATTGTCTATAGCAGCCGATTGAAGAGTAGGTCATTATATATGCACAGGTATATGAGTATATGTGTGTATGTGTCAGTCAATCACCTATCAATCAATTATCTATACCTGTACTCACTAGATGGGGGAATCTCGTGCCTCTATCATTTATATGTTGGTGATTTCCAAACATTCACAGAACTGACCTGACCCCAATTCTAGGATTTTATATCCAAATGTCTACTTACCATTTCACTTGAAAATCTAATGGTCAAGATAGGCTAGGTGGTAACAAGTCTCAAAATTTCAGTGAATTGACATAACAAGTGTTTATTTGGTCATGCAAAGTATGCTGTGGAAATGAACAATTCTCTAGGATGACTATTCTCCATCAGTCTGCATTGCTGACTGATGGAGCCTCCACCATCCTGCAGTTGCACTACCTGAAATATGCAGCCTCCTTGGACAATGAGACAGGGTAAGAGAATGCTTCTCTTGGGACCTGATATAATTTCAGGTTACAACCTGTTAGCCAGAACTGCTCGCGTAGTCTCACATGGCTGTCCGGTGGTGGGGGAGTGTAATTCTCCAGTGTGTCCAGGAGAGGAAATGCATGAGTACCAGAAGTCTCTTTCACAAGAGGTACTTCCCTAGAGGTTTTAATTCCCACCTGCCCCCCCATCTTTGCAGCATTAGTTACCACAATAAATGAGATCCATTCAGATCAATCTATCTGTATAAATGTTCATTCCTGTCAGTTGTCTCTACGTTAAAATACATCCATAAAAGAAAAGAGAGTTTGTGAAAATGCTCATATTAAAGGAATCTAAATAGACATGACAACTAAATGCAATACCAGATGGTGTACTGGATGGGAACCAATGCTATTAAGGACATTACTGGGTCAACTGAGAAGATTGAAATACAAATGGTAAATTAGATAAAATTAGATATTGTATCAATATTAAATTTACTGAAGTTGATAATTGCCCTGTGATTATGTAAGGAATGATCCTTGTTCTTAGTAAATACACACTGAATTTAGAGGTAAGGGGCCATGATGTATGAGGAATATAACTTACCCTCAAATAATTCAGATTTGAACAAGGCTTGAGAGAGGGGAAGAGAGAAAGGAGGGTGAAGAAATGATAAAGCATTTTAACAATAAGTGAACTTGGTAAAGGGTATAATCAGTAGGTTTCTATATCCAGAATCAAACCACACCTTACCACCCAGTACAAAACAACCTACCTTAAGCTACCTTTCTCATTACCCTGATTCTAGTCTTGTACATCCTGTAGTCTCACAGCAGCCAATGTGAGCCTTTGAAAACACAAATAAGATCATGTCACCATTCTGTTCATAAACCCACAATGACTTCCCATTTCGTGTATGATAAAATGTAAAGACCTCTATAGCCCTAGGTCTTGCCCTTTGCTTATCGTTTTGGCCTTACCTTCTGTATGTACCCCATCCCTCCTTCTCTTTTCTTCAATCACCCTGTCTCCTTGAATTTGCCAAGCATGCTTCTGCTTCAGAGTCAGCACTCCAAATTTATATTCATTAATACTAATATTTTTTAGTATAGTCAATNTGCCAAGCATGCTTCGGCTTCAGAGTCAGCACTCCAAATTTATATTCATTAATACTAATATTTTTTAGTATAGTCAATATAAAAATCTTTGATGCTATTTAAAATGTTCAGTATTTTGTTTTTTTGTCATAGGATTAAAAAATAAATAAAGCATAAAAACAAATGAAAACTGGGTCATAGCTAGCAGCCAAAACAATATAGTGACAATGAAGTTATCAACAATAAAAAGTAAACATTTTCATATCAGAATCTTATTTCAGCTTCAGCTGCCACAAATTTTAATACTATTATAAAAATGCCTTTTACTTCATCTTTTTAGAACTGATGCTTAAGAAGTTCTTATGGGAAAAGTCTGTATTTTTAATAAGCATTTATATTTTCTCATAATCAAAAAGGTCTATCCTTGTATTCAATCTTATGCTATTGTGTTTTATTGAAGTTATTTGTTGGAAGAATAAATGATTTCTCAAAGGAAACAAATTACATATTATGAATAGTAAAACAATCATATCTGAATGTTTCCATTGAATGTATATTAATTTAATAAAGTTGCATATATAAGCAGGCCTTTATCAGCCTGCTACTACAAAGTCATAGGAAAGAAAACTACTTTTAAGGAATAAGAGGTAAGTGAATGCATAATCAGACTTTAGTTTTGTGGAGGATTTAAGTGCATTTGAATTAGAAGCCAAAAATGACATGTCAGAAAGCAGAAGGGCAAAAAGTTAGTCTTTTGGTGTTCTCAGCAGGAATACGGAAGATTAGAGACAAATTCTGAATTCCGAATGAAACTGGTTCTTGCAGGAGGATGAAGAAGGATAGAGTTGGGGACCAGAGCAGATTAGGAGGTCATAGATAGAGAGTTCCCTGAACTCACTGCATTCTAATCTAATTATGTTGAGTGATGCCTTCCTTTCATGTCTATCATGGAAAGATTATTTTGTTTTTGTTTTTGTTTTCTTTTAGATACATGAAATTACAGCTTCATTTCTCAAAGATACTAGATTCTTTGAAATCCTTTATTTTAAAAGGATCGTAGTGAAACAGCTGAACATTTTTAGGGTAATTATTCTGTGAAACAGACTATATTATGTGAGCTTGTGCACTCATCTCAAGAAGTATAGGTGAGGGACATACATGTCATTTTAAGAAATATGATTAAATGCCCAAATAATAATATTAATAATAATAATAATACCAAAAAATAAAATATAATTCACCATTTGTCTCCTGTCTCTCTATGAACCATGGTTTTGTTGTTATTGTTGCTTTTTCATATTCTCTTAACATTTAAAATTACAAAATTTTACCTAGTTGTAGTCATGGGTTCATATTTTAATTTTTTAAAAGATTTACAAATTTTTAAAAGTGATTTGAAATATTTAAATTAGTGCATAATATGTCATCAAGTGAATGCAAAATAACCATTTTATCATTTGTGAATATTAGGAAGCATGTATGATCTTAATTTTTTGGTAGTGTAGAGATTTTTTTAAAAACCTATATACAATTTGTGCAGTTTGGATTAATTTCAATGTTTAGTCCAGTGAATAAAAAGTTGGTTAAAGCAGTGTTAGGAATTCTACAGAGGTCTACTAACTATATATTTGTAAAATATAAAATACTCAATTATTTTAAATATTCATAATAAGAAAAATAAACATTTAATAATTAAGGAAAATACTTCAAAGCATAGTTCGGCCACATAAAGCCTTTGAACAGTGAGAAGCAAGAAGAAAAGAAAGGCAAGCAAGAGAGAGGGGGAGCTAGAGAGACATATTCAAGGAGACGGGCACACTGGAGTCTCTGTTTTTCCTATCTCTTCATTATTGGAGCTGTGTATGCATCACCTCCAGATTTCAACCTGTATGACTGCTTGGAACGTTTCTGCCTTTGGGAGGAGGGAATGGGAGGAGCCCCAGTTAAGTCAGCTGCTGTCACTTTAATTATACACCTGAGTTCTTGCTCCTGATGTTTGTCTGATTCCCCTGTGCCTGAGTCCCCGCCTTGTTTTTAAGAATGGTATGCAAGCTCCTGTGGAGTAGAACTTCTCCTGTACTTTTTCTTGATTCAGTCCTACCCCTATGAATGATTTCTATTTTCAGCTTCAGGTTCTTTTGAATGATGAGTAGATCTCCAGTTCTTTTGTTATTGTGTTCTGTATATCTACTGGAGATCCCCTCTATTGTTGAATTTCCCATCATTGTAACTGACGTTAGCCTTCTCTGACCGTGCTGGGCAGTTCAGGTCCAGTCTTCCAACATGCCTTGCTTATAGATGGATGTTTACTCAGTCTTCAGATGTGGGTTATCTCAGACTAGTCCATCTCACTGCCACTCAAAATCCAGGGATAACTCAACAAAGTTTGGTATATAGTGGTGCTTAAAACTGTCTTATCAGTTTTAAACCTTCAAAAAATATTCAATAGGCAAACATTTTGAACCCCTTCTAACAGTGTTTGGCATAATTAACTGTATTATTTAGCAGAAAGTCAGCTGCAAAAGCTCTAGCCCTGGATTGGATAGTTCAATAACTCATTTTAAATTACATGCAAAGGGTTTTGTATAAATGTGAAGAATCAAGGGAAGGTGAGGATAAGCCATGTATGAAGAAAGAATATTAGATTCAAAATATGAAGGGCTGAGTTTGAGATGCAGCTTCATCCCCTTGTTCGCTATGACACTGGCTCAGATACTTAACAACCCTGAGCCTCAGTTTCGTCATCAGCAAATTGGTGATGAGAGCCATCTAAAGCACTGAGAGAGGTTAAATTGAATAATATAGTTGGCTTTTTGATAGTTTATTGTCTCTAAGGTAAGATTTTTCCTATGTACAAGCTCTGTGAATAAGTCCCAAACATACCTGGGACACATTCCAAACTTGCAGGCTGTGCCCTAGGGAGTCATTCATATATGCACTAAATATTTTTTAGCCTTTCAAAAACATACTTCTCATAATCAAGTAGCTCACCATCTAGCGAACCTAGGTTGGGAAAAAGCTTTATAACGAGGACAACAGGGCAAAGATGAACCATCCCCTGAATGATGTTCCTTATAAATGCTTAGAGTGTTGTTTTGGATCAGATTAACAAGTTAGAATCAAAAAGTTGATATTAGCTATATGGTCTTACTTTCTCTGGGCTTTAAATCATACCAAAATAGGAGAAAGAAGGAAGAAAGAAAGATCCAACGTGCCAGGTATTGTTTGGATTGTGAAGTGAAAAAATACTGCTGGGAGGAGCAATTTTCTGCACC
This sequence comes from Ailuropoda melanoleuca, assembly GCF_002007445.2. Lineage (NCBI taxonomy): Eukaryota > Metazoa > Chordata > Mammalia > Carnivora > Ursidae > Ailuropoda > Ailuropoda melanoleuca. Next base: position 51,771,427 of record NC_048227.1, read on the forward strand.
TGATTTGAAAACCTAAGAGGCCAAAGAGATACCTCTCCCTCTCTTTTTATTCACTCAGCAAGCATTTCTGAATCCCTGTTCTCTGCTCTGTCTTCTGTTAAGTTCCAGGAATTCAAAAGCAGAGCCTCTGCCCTCCTGGTATGCTGTGTCTGACTGGGAGGCACGGATGGAAATCATCACAATACAGGGTGCCAATCAAGCTGTGTACAAAGACTGTGAAAGCACTGGAGCAAAGCAGTCAGTTTTATTTATTGGGGTCATGAAGACTATTCTCAGTCTTAAAAAATGATCTGAGGTCACCAGAAATCTAAGACTTTTCCAGGAAAATGAGAATTAAACAAAAACATGGGATGTGAAAAAATTGCATGACATATATAGAAACAGTGCATGATATGGCAGAGCATGGTGGAAGGGATCGGAGTTAGAGAATTTAGTGGCTTCAGTATTCTAAGTGAATGGTCAGCAAATGGCCCATGGGATGGCCCACTACTTCTTTTAATAAATAAAGTTTTACTGGGACACAGCCACACCTATTAGTTTAGGTATTATCTCTAGCTGCTTTTAAACTACAACAGTAGAATTGAGGAGTTGTGAAGAGACCATATACCCTGCAAGCATAAAGTAGGACTAGTTTCCTGAATTCTGGTCTAGGTAATAAATGACGGAGGACTGTACTAAGGAAGTAGTAGCATGCCAGGAAGAGAAAGAGANAGCATGCCATGAGGAGAAAGAGGCAGATTTGTGAAGCATTTCAGAGAGAGAATTTTTTTTCCCAAAGAATATATTTATTTGTTCTGCTTTTTTTTGCCTTGTATTACATATCTCTATAAAAGTAATAGATATGTATTGTAAATAATTTAAATAATGCAGTATATATAAAGTAGATGGTAAAAGAAATTTCAAATAACAAAATGTATAAAGAGAATGTGAATGTCTTCAGAGGCAATTATTGCTAACAGTTTGAGGTACATTTTTTTAAAAAACTTTTTTATGCACATACATTTATTCATATTCATTTGTTTCTTTTATAAGTTAGGCCATTTTATATAGACTATTCTGTAATCCGCTTTTATTACTGAATAGTAAACCACAGACCTCATCCCATGTCATGACATATACATCTATCTCATGCCCTTTAACACTTTTATATTTTAACTATTCTTTTGTAGAGAAATCCAATTTAATTATTAATTCATTCCTTACATATTTATTGAGAAATGTATTGTTTTCCTGTGGACTTGTCTATGTAGTACCCCCCCCCACACACACATATGTTCTGTGAACTGCTCCTTCCACATCCATTTGTGTACCATGCTGGTATCCTACTAGTAGAATTTAATCCTCTCTCTTGGCTTCAGTTCTTTTGTGCAGTGTGGGTCAGGATTGCAGTGGGAACGATAGCCATCTAAAGGGTTGGCTAGGACTGGAGGTTCCACATCCGAGATGATTCACTCACATGGACTTCTGGCAAGATACCTCAACTCCTCACCACACAGAACTCCCCAAAAGACCACTTGAGTATCCCTATAACTTGGTAGCTGGATTTCCCCATAGCAAATGACCCAAGAGAGTAAGACAAAAGCCGCTATATTTTCTGTGACCTGGCCTCAAAAGTCATATGCCATCATTGTCACAATATCATATCAGTTACACAGGTCAGCTGTATTCAACATGGAAGAGTACTACAATAGGGCATGAAAACTAGGAGATGGAACTCACTAGAGGTCATTTCAGAGGCTGACTACCATAGGCCTTTCAGAAAGAAGTTAGGACTTTCCTATATTCTCTTCTTCTTCTGACTGAAAACCAGATATGGAGCCCCACTCTAGAACATAAAGATGGTGACAACACCCTCTGGATTNGGGTCATTTCAGAAGCTGACTACCATAGGCCTTTCAGAAAGAAGTTAGGACTTTCCTATATTCTCTTCTCCTTCTTCTGACTGAAAACCAGATATGGAGCCCCACTCTAGAACATAAAGATGGTGACAACACCCTCTGGATTGCAGAGCCAGAAGATGAGTGATGATGTATCCCTGAATCATATTCCTCTGATCAAATTAGAAGAGGAGGTCTGGGCATCCTCTAAGTAACAATGGTCTCATGATATCACCTCTTGATACAAAAACTGAATGGATTTAGGGATGGTCTCCCCTGAAGACAGGATTTGAATGTGAAATATTTTGGTACATACAGTTCTTTGTAAATATTTTCATGTATCTGCATGGTTCAGATCTTCAAACCAAGGGGTATGTTTGAATAACAAAGACCTTGGAAGCCAGAGATGTAGAGACTTGTGTCCTCTGGAGACATTTGCTTATATTCTAAGATAATAAAGATGAAGAGCTTCCCTCTTTTCTTTGGAGGGGATTTATTTACATTTCAGGATAAAACTCCCTCTTTCTCTCCAGAGGGGAGAATGGTTGTATGTGCCAGCAGCACCTGTATAAGCTCCAAGTATCATAATTTTGAGTCTCCTCTCCTGCAATGCGTCCCTGCCACCTGTGCAGGTAATATCTGGCTTTCATTCATGTTGTTACACAGAGACAGGGGCTGGGGGAACTGGTGCTAAAATGCTGCTCTGGTTGTTTTGCTGTAAGTAATAAAAGGTTTCTCATCCTAAAAATCTTGTTTCTATATCTGTATCCGTATTCATAATTATATCTACATCTATATATATCAACACTGTGGCAGGCTAACTTGTTAGCTTGCAAGTAGGATAAGATCTTTGACCTTTCTCAGTTTTTAACAATTCAGAACAACCTTATGCCAATAAATCGGAAAACTTGGGTGAAATGAACAAATTCCTTCAGAGACACAAACCACCAAACACAATAAGGAACAAATAAATAAATAGAATTAGATTTTTATCCTTAAAAAAATGGAATTTACAGTTAACAGCCATCCTACAGTGAAAACTTCAGCCTTAGATGCCTTCACTGAAATCCCTCCAAACATTTAAGGAAGAAATAGAGAACCAATTCTCTCCAAATTCTTCCAGAAAACTAAACAGGAGGGACCTCTTCCCAATGCATTTTATGAGGCAAAAATTTCTTTGATACCAAGACATTATCCAAAAAAAGAAAACTACAGATAACTATTCCTCATAAATGTAGATGAAAAACTTTAAACAAAAGTCTTTGTGACTACAATAAAAATATGTGAAAAGGATAATACATCATGATCAAGTGGAGTTTATTCCAGAAATCCAAAATTGATTTAACATTTGAAAATCAATCAGTGTAATTCACCACATTAAAAAACTAAACAAGAACGATTTCTCAACATTTGCTGCAACATGGATGGCACTGGAGGAGATAATGCTAAGTGAAATAAGTCAAGCAGAGAAAGACAATTATCATATCGTTTCTCTCATCCAAGGAACATAAGAACTAGGAAGATCGATAGGAGAAGAAAGGGATAAAGAAAGGGGGGGTAATCAGAAGGGGGAATGAAGCATGAGAGACTATGGACTCTGAGAAACAAAATGAGGGCTTCAGAGGGGAAGGGGGTGGAGGAATGGGATAGGCTGGTGATGGGTAGTAAGGAGGGCACATATAGCATGGTGCACTGGGTGTTATACACAATGAATGAATCATGGAACTTTACATCAAAAACCAGGGATGTACTGTATGGTGACTAACATAATATAATAAAAAATTATTATAAAAAAATAAAAAATAAAAAACTAAACAAGAAAAATCATAGGATTTTCTCAATAGATGCAGAAAGCCATAGGAGAAAACATTGGGTTACATGACACTTTCCTGAATATGACACCAAAAGTACCGTCTATTAATAAATTGACAAGCTGGACTTCATCAAAATTAACCCATTTTGCCCTGCAAGAGGCATTGCTTGGAGAATGAAAGACTAGCTATAAACTGGGTGGAAAATATTTGCAAATGAGATATACTGGATAAATGACCAGTAGACATAATGTAAAAGAACGTTCAAAACTTAATAGTACAAAAACCACCCACAAAAATGAGCAAAAACATTTGAACAGACACTTAATTAAGGAAGATTTACAAATGGCACATAGGCACATGAAAAATGTTCAGCATCACTAGTAATTAGGGAAATGTAAATTAAAACCACTACATACCTATTAAAATGATTGATTCTGGGGAGGTGTTTGGGAAATGGAACTCTCGTACACTGGCGATGGGAATATGAAATGGTACAACCACTTTTGGCAACAGCTTGACAATTCTTAAGAAGTTAAACCTAACCTTTCATATGATCCAACCATTTCATCTGTAGGTATTTACCAAAAGAAATTAGAATGAACGGGTGTACACAAAAAGACCTGTATGCAAGTGTTGATAACAATATTATTTGCAGTAACTAAAACCTGGACACTGCTCAAGTGCCTATTTAAAAAGGAATGAATAAATAAATTATGAAATGTATTATAGTAGAATACTCCTCAGAAGTACACTTGGAATTGTATTTGGTGATATCTGCTTCTCCAGCAGAGGAAAACATAAGAGATATTAGAGTAGAAGACAATTAAAAACAAAACAAAACCTTTTGAGAGCAGTTTATACCAACAAAAGGCTGTTAGCAGTTGCAAGAATAATTACTTCAGTAGAGAGTGCCAGTGGAGGGCCATGTAACTGAGACTGGGAAATACTACGTAACATACTTTCATACAAAATGAAACGTGGCATTGAGGTGTGCTCATTTGGGAGCATTTGGTTTATTGTGCTATCTCTATTGGATATTATCTGTGTCATTGGCTTTCCTTTTATTTATTTATTTTTTTAAAGATTTTATTTATTTGACAGAGCAAGAAAGGGAGAGAGAGAGCACAAGTAGGGGGAGCAGCAGAGGGAAAGGGAGAAGCAGACTCCCTGCTGAGCCGGGAGCCTGATTGTGGGGATCGATCCCAGGATCCCGAGATCATGACCTGAGCAGAAGGCAGATGCTTAAGCCACTGAGCCACCCAAGTGCCCCTCCTTTTCTTTTATTAATAATCTCATGTTTCTATATTGTGTCCATTGAATTTAGATTTGAGGATTTGTTAAAGAGTTGAGATACGCTGATTTTTCGGTTAAGGACTCATTAATCTAAAAGACTAATGCCCTTTGTGAGTAATTTAAGCCTTCTGTGGTAGAAGTGAATTAGAAAGAAATATATATGTATATTTGTTGTCACAGTCTATTTACTTGAGCTACGGGATTTTATATGACCAAATATTATCTTTGCTCTTTGAAATTTTGATGACCTAATTAGCCAATATTAATTATGGTTCAACTATTCCAATCTCTTAAAGTAAAAAATACAACTCCTTTCTGAATGGCATATGCTAGCATCAATTACCAGAAAACCTTGTTTTCTAGATATAAGATGTTTCCACTCAAGTAGTATAAAATCAAATGCAGACTTTGGCTTATGTGCCGTAGTTTTCTTACCTTGAGTTGGAGAATGACATTTATGAAATAAATTCCTTTATAGAACAGTTAACAGTTTTGGTTTTTTCTTGTCAAACCAATTACATAATTTTCTTCTAAATACGAAAGAAAAGAAAAACTTCAGGCAGCTTAGACCTGACTCTGATTGCATTCCATGACTTTCCTTTTAACTTTCTAATGGGTTAGGAAATAAGAACAAAAAATTGGCTTAATGATAGTATCCTATAGTATTCCTGGTACTCCTTTGCTTGATTTGTGGCCACCTTCTTTGTTACTGGCTTTCTAGCCGTCTGTATTCCCAGAATTGTTGGTTGATATAATCTAATGTAATCCCTTGGATCTAGTACAGCCCCTCCTCTGAAAACTTATATCATAGTCATAATTTTATTTCAGAGACCTCTGTTTCAGGCTATGAGAATAACAAAGAAAGCAGAGAAAAAAAATTATGGGCAAACATTTTGAAAATAAATGCCATCAACCACAGAGAGTATTTGGTGATGTTGCATATATTTTTATGTAAACTATTGCCACTACAGGAAAGCAACTAAAAACAATGCCCTTGTAAGTTTGGATCTATTAACCTCTTCCTGAGAGGAATTAAAAAACTATCCCAGGGACCTTCAGCAGAAGGAGAATCTAAAAGAGAGAATCTATATATAACCACATTTGTGACAAAAATTTACGTCTTGAATTCAGATTATTCTTTATACAGTTAGATATAAAAAACTGTTAACATCTGGTATCAGAGTTCTTTTGATTTTATTGAGGAAATGGTTTGATAGAATCACCTGACATGGAAATGAGATCCCAAGAGGACAGATTATCAGAAGCCAAACAAAGGAAAAAGTTTAACTTCTATTTATTATAAACAAGAATTTGAGGGAAGGAGAAAGAGCACAACAGAGAGAAAGAGAAAAAGAGTGTAGGTGAACATTTTTAAAAACAGAAATGTCTCAAATGTTCATTATTCTGAAATGCAAAATCTGTGTTCTATGTCCCCAAATCCTCAGTAAAGCTTTGAGAATCCTGTCTTACAAGTTGAGGGAAGAGACTGATTTCCAAAAATGGATTTGTATTAGTTTCCTGTTGCTGCTATGACAGATTACCATTAGTGGCTTAAAACAACACACATTTATTATCTTGCACTTCGGAGGTCAGAAGTCCAAAAATGGGTCCTACAGAGTTACATGAAGATGTCAGCAGGGCTGGAGGCTCTAGGTAATCTGTTCCTGGTCTTTTCTAGGTTCTAGAGGCTTTACTTCCACCAAACGGAATCACATCTTCAAATCTCTCTGCTCTCTGCTTCTGTCTTTAAGTCTCCTTCTCAGACTGACTCTCTTGCTTCCCTTCTTTCTTTGAAAGGGCTTGTGATCACATTGGGCCACCTGCAAAATCCAGGTTAATCTCTCAAGATCTTTATTTACAACTACAGAGCAAGGTAATATATTCACAGGTTCTGGAGATTAATATGTGGACATCTTTGGGGGTATATTACTTTGTCTACCACAGGGCCCCTGTTTGGGAAGAACAGAATGTGCAGGTGGAACAGTGTCATGATCTCTAAAATGAACCAGTTCAGAGGAAGCAGGGAGCTTGAAGCCAGAGGGGATCATGAGAATGTGCCTTTCATAGTTTTCGAGCAGGACAATAGCATGATCATAATATCTGTGCTTTGGGGAGATAATTTTGTGATAATATGAAAGTAGGATTGTAGCATAAAGATAAATACAAAATAGTTAACAGTTCAAGAGAACAATAGGTTTGTCACAAAGCAGTACATGATTAATCACCAAAAGAATTCTAAAGACAATAATTGCTATTGGAATTTTCAAAATGTAAATTTGGATAATGATGATTAGTGAAACTGTTCTAATGAGGCCAAGGACATGCATTTGATTTCTTTGTGGGTCAGAATGTTCCATGGTTGAGTTAAACACAGCCACAGGAGTGTGGGAGAATCGTAAAAAAAAAATCAAATAAGAAAACAAGGTGGAGTGGTACTAACATTTCATCTCTACTGGAAAAAAAAAAAATCCCAGGTTTTATGTTCTTCTGATGATAGGCTAGTACTTTACATATTAAAGATGGTACTTTAGTCATATAATTAGACAAAATAGGTTTTATAAGAGTCATACTTCTATAAATATGAATACATTTAATTTTCTGATCATAGACATGCATCTAAAGATTTGTGTAAATATAATTTACATATACTCTCTAATATTCCAAATATATTTCTTACATGAACTTTATGAAAAATCAGTGTGCAATTTTGCTCCCCAAAGAGAAAGTTTATATAAAAATAGTTGTAATTATTCTTTGTGGTTATAATTGTCATGGTTTTAATATGGTGAAAATGAACCAATTGCTCATAGGTACATAAAATTCTTGCTGATACTAAAGAGAGTTTTTTTTTCTTTTGAAACTTTATAAAAAAAAATCACATAATGAACACATTTCTCAATTTTTACTTTCCAAACTACCTTAAAATTTCTCAATATTTACTTTCCAAACTACCTTAAAATAGCTCCTTATCCTCCATTACTATATTCCCTTACTCATGTAGTTTTCTTCATAGAACTGACCACTTCTTGACACTGAATTTTATATGTATTTTATATATACATATAAAATGAATTTTATATGTATATATAAAATGCATACCCAGAATGTTAGCTGCTCTATCACACTAACTACCTTGGTGTTTGGTGGCTTTGTTCACAGTAACATTTCTGAGCATATTAGTTTGCTGGGGCTGTCATAACAAAATACTGTAGGCTGTGTGGCTTAAGCAAAAAGTAATTTATATTCTCAATGTTCTGGAGGCTAGCAATTCAAGATCAAGTTGTCAGCAGGTTTGGTTTTTCCTGAGGCCTCTCTTCTTGGCTTGAGGATGGCCATCTTTTTGCTGTGTCCTCACATGGCCTTTTCTCTGTGTATGAACATCCCTCCTATAAGAACACCAGTCACACTGGATTATGATCCACCTCTACGGTCTCACTTTAACTTAATTATTTTTTTAAAGACCCTATTTCCAAATATAATCACATTCTGAGGTACTGGGAGTTTGGGCTTCAATATATGAACCTGGGAGGAACACTGAGAAAGGGAGTCTGATTGGCTTAGTTTCAGCTCAGGGTAACACAAGTAAGGGGAAAGGAGAAGATAGGAGAAGAAGTGCTAGTTATTTAAAAAAACAAAAACAAGACACTGATAGTCATCATGCGTTTCCTAAAGAGGACTTGAAAGGCAGCTATTCTGTGTTGCTAGTTAAGCTCTGGTTTCAGCTAATTTTTCATTGTGGTAAAAAAAAATACATAATACAAACTTTATTTCTTAACTATTTTTAAGTATACGGTGTAGTAGTGTTTAACTACATGCACAGTGTTTTACAGGAGACCTCTAGAACATTTTTTATCTTTCAAAACTGAGACTCCAGTGCCATTAAAACTCCCTTTTTTTCTTCCCCTGGGCCTCCCCCTACCCCCTCAACTACCATTCTACTTTCCAAGAGTTTAACTACTCTAGATACCTCAAAAGTGGAATCATATAGATTTGTCTTTCTGTGACGTTTTTTCTCTTAGCTAATGTCTTCAAGGTTCATTTATGTTATAGCATAGTGATTTTTTTTTTTTAGGGCTGAATAATTAGTTTCCGCAATGTTTAAAAAGGCAACAATAAGCTTTAGCAAAATATTTTATCACCTTTACTCCATATTTCTCTTGCCGCTTTTTTAAAATTTGCCTCTTCTTTTAATTAAATGTCCGAAGTTGTTTTGTTGTTTTTAATGTAGGTCTTTATGTAGAAAATACTATTCAACCATATTTGAAAGTGTTTCTGTGTTTTAATGAAACTGATTACTGGGTTTATATTAGGCTTTCTTTCTTCCTTTCTCACTTCCCTTTCTCCCTCCCTCCTACTCATCCTTCCTTTCTTTACTGTGTATTTATTGAGTGCCTACCTTGTGTTAGCCTTTGTGGTAAGAATTGAAAATTGAAGGGAAATTCTATTGCAGCAAAGCTTCTGAGGTCTTATATATCTGAGAATATTTTATTATGCCTTCACATTTTAAAAGCTACATAGAAAATTCTTGATTCTAAGTTCTTGCTCTGTAACACTTTGGAGACATTTCTTCATCGTCTTTTTGCATCCAGTGTTGCTACTGAAAAATCTGAAGTCAGTTTAATTTTTATTCCTTTGTATATTATCTGTTGTTCCTCTTTGTAAGCTTTTAAAAATGCTTTCTTCATCTTTGTTATTAAATGATGTTACTCCAGTATGTCTCAGGATAGATTTTTTCCTTTGTTTCTTCTTTTTATCACTTTATGGGTCTTTTCAACTGGAAATATTTCACCTTTTTTGAAAAAAATTCTGGAAAATATACCTTCATTATTTCTTTAAATGTTTCCTCTTAACCAAAGGCTTTGAGAAGCAGCCAAGTAAACACTGAGAATTCATTTGGTCCATATTCTTGGAATATTTTATTCACATGGTTCAGTTATATAGATTATATTTCTCTTTCTCTAAATCCAATCATACAAGATGATTCTGTAATGAATGATAATATACATGTTTCTATCTTTTTTCACTTTCAGAATCAACATATAGACAAAGAATGAAAGAACTAATAACTGTTAGAGAATAAAATGCAAATTCAATAAAACTTGACAGTAAAATAATGGTACATCTGACTGAGGTTGGGAGGTAGAAGGGGGAAGGTGAAATAGAATTAGGCACAGAAAGAAGTACTAACTTTTTTTTCCATATCTATAGTTAGGAGTTAGGAATTGTAAATAAAGAATGAGATATTTCAGGAGGTTACTTAAAAATTTCAAGTAAACCTACAAAAAAATAATGTATTAAAAATGAACGGGGTGGGGAGGGGCGCCTAGGTGGCTCAGTTGTTAAGCATCTGCCTTTGGCTCAGGTCATGATCCCAGGGTCCTGGATTGAGCCCCACATCAGGCTCCTGCTTCTCCCTCTCCCACTCCCCTTGCTTGTGTTCCCTCTCTCGCTGTATCTCTCTCTGTCAAATAAATAAATAAAATCTTTAAAAAAAAAAAAGAATGGAGAAGGGAAGGTGTAGAGGGAGTGAGCTCATCTTTTCTGGAAGAGAGAACAGTCAATGAAGGAAATGAAGGTGTAAAGGCACAAGCACATTGTTATATGCTTATATAGGTAACCTTTAGAAGATAACCTAGAATCCAGATAATCTTTGCTATAACAAAGATAACCTCTAGAAGGCGTAAAGCAAAAATGGTACAAAATAATTGTTGTCTGTGAGGAGTGGATTTGGGGAGTAGGAGGCAGGAAGAAAAATTGTTTTTAATTTTAAGCCCTTCTATATTTTTAAAATTTTTGTTTCTATGTGCATCTATTACTCCTATGATAAGAATAAAATGAAGACTTTTTATTTATAAAGAAGTGTCGGCTATCCTGGGAAAAGACAAACATTATCTTCAGAATATTTTTTGTGTTTCTATATTCACATCCTTAAACAAAATATTATCTGATTATCTCCAGATTACTCTGTCTCCTGAACATGACAGAAGGTTTCTTACTATTAAAAAAAAGTAAAAGAAAAAAAAGAATGCTGTAATTCGTCTGCTCAATTGGGTTAGGACTTTATGGACATTTATTCTTTCTGTCTAACCTGTAAGTCTTAACTTAAATTTTCCATCTAAATTGTCCTGGACTGTTACCATGGGGACAGGTATGAAAGCTCAAAAATAAAATTTAATAGATCTTTGTATTTTGAACCCTCCAATAATAATAGTGAGGGTTTATTTTCAAGTGCCTTCTGTTAGGATATTTACTTACACTTTGGCGTCTTTTGTAATTTACCCTTTCTCATGGTTACTATTCAGTGCATTTATTTCTTGTGGCAGCATGCATCTAGACATACTTAAAACTAATTGCCTGAGTCTGGAGGTGAACAGTTTTTCTATTTTATTTGTCCTTGTTCCGGTGAATGAATGTTAGATTTGTTGTTTTTTAAGATAGTCCCTAGTCAGCAGGTGAGTGTGCTTAGGATACTACTGATCCATGCATTTTCTTGAGCTGATATTAAAATGGAATGAATTTTTCAAAAACTATTTTGTCATTAAAAGCTTAAGCAAGCTACATAAAGAAAGAAAATAACACAGGATTGCAAAAGTGAAATAACTAATCATATGGATACTTAATTATTTCTTCTCTAATCCTAGATTCCATTCCTTCTTATTTCCTGATAGTGTTTAGAATGATTTATGTTCACTCTTGTATTTAGGGCTAAGGCATTTACATTACATCACCAAAGTAAAGAGAATAAACATTTAAAGAAGACCATTGCCTTCCTATCTCAAATCCCAAATTATCCTAGTCAAATAAGTCAAATTCACTCAACTCTTTGAGGATCAAAAGCCTACTCCATGTCCAGTATTGTGCAAAGTATTATAAATAATGAAAAAGAAATACTAGTTCCTGCCTTTGGAATTTTAGCCATCTAGCTGTGGTGACAGAATTTAAATAAATGAAATCAATGTAAGATAAGAACTTGTACTATAATACCTATACTCCTGTGTTGCAAATGTAAATATTCTAACAATGCAGAAATGGTGACTCTCAAAGTGAACCAAGAGAGTAAAAATTAGTCATGGGAAAAGTATTGCTATCTAAGATTAATAAATTGTTATTTATTGAGACTGATTATTGAGACTGATTATTGAGAAGGAAATGGGCATCCAAGAAAGAATAAGATTCTGGACACCTGGAAAGAGGATGGCTTATCTGCTCATTAGAGTATATAGTGGTGCGGGGGAAATAGAGTTGTGCAGCTCCTTCCCGCCACTTCTGTGGTGAAAACCCATTGATCCTACTTTTGTTGGATTCACTCAAATGATGGATATGGTAGCTGTAGGTTCCCTTGTATTGCCTTTATGTTATCCCTGATATTTCAATAAAGACATTTTACAAATGTCAATTTCCCATGTAACTATGGGGTTGATGGTATGCTAGAGAGGATTAACAAGAAGTACCTGACCAATGTTTATGATAAAGTAGATAACGAATTGAGCAGAGTTTTTCTCTGAATCCAAACAGTGGTAGCGGGGCCTGCCACTGGATGAGGACAGTGGCGATCAATGGTAAGGTAACCTTAGAAGGGTCATCAGCATCAAAGTAGCAGTGCTGGTCTGAGGAAGAAATGGGACATGAGACCACACGGGAGGTAGCACCTGGAAGATTATCAGAACTCACTAAGGCACAGTTCAGAAGGGAGCTGGTTTCTAGCAATGAAACCAGCAGAGGCTCATTCCAATGTATTTTGGGCCACATTTGTGACTATCATTTATTATACAGGTTGCCACTGCTTCCTATTTGTGTTTTTATCACAACAAATAGGAAAGTGGGTGCCCCAAGTCTTAATGAAATTCTGAGTAGAGGTAGGTATCTTGAATCCAGGGATAGNCCTTTTTCAGCCGGTCCCCTGAGTTGAGCTGGATAGGTACCAGACCAGCAGGAATATCCACGGAATCAGCCTGAGACGCAGGAAGATACATCTGGATCTCTACAAATGAACATCTCCAGCGCTGAGTATTGAGGTACAAAGCGGGGAGCCGTGAAACCGTGCACAGATATTGGAAGATAAACAGAAGGGGGAGGGAGCCGCCGTGTCAGGGCCCCGGGAAATGGTAGCCACCTGCACGGGGGAGCGGGCGGACCGGGGACCCGCACCCTTGAGACAGCAGACTGAGACCGTGAGCCAGGGGCGAGCGCTACCAAGCATCTCATGGAACTCCGGAACTCCAGTGTGCTCACTGGGTCCAGACAGAGACCAGGAGCACCGGGAGCTCCGGGAGCGTGCGCGCAGCGGCTGGCAGCAGGTGGGCCACCTCCCCGGGGAGCAGGTGGACTCGCAGATGGCACCCGCGAGACAGCAGACTGAGACCGGGAGCTCTGGGAGCGCGCGTGGGGTGGCTGGCGACTGGCGGCTGGCGGGGTTAGAAACACAAAGGACAGAGACGTGCCGGCCCTGGAAGTGAGGGCTGGGACGCCGGGTGTGGGGCGCACAGCCCGGGATGCTGCAGGGTTGAGCAGCACCAACAGAAACAGAGTTAAAGTGGCCAGAACATCAGTGGAGAACGATCCGCGATCCCTCTGTTCTGAGACAGAGGCTGAATTTCAGCCGCTGCTGCTCTCTCAGAAGAGGCATAGCAAACCGCCAGGGAAAGCCGCCAGAGAACAAAAGCCCGGAAATACCGGCTCACAGGGTGCCCATCCCCATCCCCCCTCGCAAGGGACACAGAGACTCTACCCAAACAGGGTTTTCTGAGTACCTGCAGGCAGGCCCCTCCCCCAGAAGGCAGGCTGAAAAATCAAGAAGCCCACAACCCGGGGCGCCTGAGTGGCGCAGTCATTAAGCGCCTGTCTTCGGCTCAGGGTGTGATCCCAGCGTTCCAGAAAGGAGTCCCTCATCAGGCTTCTCCACTAGCAGCCTGCTTCTTCCTCTCTCACTCCCCTGCTTGGGTTCCCTTTCTTGCTGACTGTCTCTCTCTCTCTCAAATAAATAAATAAACTCTTTAAGGAAGAAGCCCACATCCCTAAGATCTCTATAAAACAAGGGCGCACGGCCTGGGTCCCAGTCAACACTTGGGCTCTGGACAACCCTGCAATCTCTCTTCATCAGAATGACGAGAAGGAGAAGTCCCCCCCAGCAAAGAAAAGATAATGAGTCTGTGGCCTCTGCCACAGAATTGGCCTCGGCCACAGAATTAATACATATGGATGTATCCCAATTATCAGAAATGGAATTCAGAGCAACAATGGTCAAGATGATGAGTAAACTTGAAAAAAGCATCAGAGAAAGCGTTGCTGAGAATATAGAATCCCTAAGGGCAGAAATGAGAGCGAATCTGACAGAAATTAAAAATTCTATGAGCCAAATGCAGTCAAAACTAGAGGCTCTGATGGCCAGGGTCACCGAGGCAGAGGAACGCATTAGTGAATTGGAGGATGGGTTAGTAGAAGGAAAAAATGAAAATAGAAGCTGGTCTTATAAAAATCCACACCCACGAATGTAGATTACGGGAGATTACTGACTCTATGAAACGATCCAATGTCAGAATCATCGGCATCCCTGAAGGGGTGGAGAAAAACAGAGGTCTAGAAGAGATATTTGAACAAATTGTAGCTGAAAACTTCCCTAATCTAGCAAGGGAAACAAGCATTCGTGTCCAAGAGGCAGAGAGGACCCCATCCAAGCTCAACCAGGACAAACCTACGCCACGGCATGTCATAGTGCAATTCGCAAATATTAGATCCAAGGATACAGTATTGAAAGCGGCCAGGGCAAAGAAATTTCTCACGTACCAAGGCAAAGGTATCAGGATTACGTCAGACCTGTCTACAGAGACCTGGAATGAGAGAAAGGCTTGGGGGGGCATTTTTAAAGCTCTTTCAGAGAAAAACATGCAGCCAAGGATCCTTTATCCAGCAAAGCTGTCATTCAGAATTGATGGAGAAATAAAGACGTTCCAAAATCGCCAATCATTAACCAATTTCGTAACCACGAAACCAGCCCTACAGGAGATATTAAGGGGGGCTCTATAAAGGTAAAAAGGCCCCAAGAGTGATACAGAGCAGCAAGTCACAACCGATACAAAGACTTTAAAGAGAAATGGCATCATTAAAATCATATCTGTCAATAATCTCTATCAATCTAAATGGCTTAAACTCTCCCATAAAACGCCACAGGGTTGCAGATTGGATAAAAAGACATGACCCATCCATTTGCTGTCTACAAGAGACTCATTTTGAACCCAAAGATGCATTCAGACTTAGAGTAAGGGGATGGAGTACCATCTTCCACGCAAATGGACCTCAAAAGAAAGCTGGAGTAGCAATTCTCATATCAGATAGACTGGATTTTAAACTAGAGGCCATAGAGAGAGATACAGAAGGGCACTATATTATTCTTAAAGGAAGTATTCAACAAGTGGATATGACAATTATTAATATATATGCCCCCAACAGGGGAGCAGCAAGATACACAAGCCAACTCTTAACCAAAATAAAGAGACATATAGATAAGAACACAGTAATAGTAGGGGACCTCAACACCCCACTATCAGAAATAGACAGAACACCCTGGCAAAAACTAAGCAAAGAATCAAAGGCTTTGAATGCCATACTCGACGAGTTGGACCTCATAGATATATATAGAACACTACACCCCAGAACCAAAGAATACTCATTCTATTCAAATGCCCATGGAACATTCTCAAGAATAGATCATGCTCTGGGACACAAAACAGGTCTCAGCCAATACCAAAAGATTGAAATTATCCCCTGCATATTCTCAGACCACAACGCTCTGAAATTGGAACTCAACCACAAGGAAAAACCTGGAAGAAACTCAAACACTTGGAGGCTAAGAACCATCCTGCTCAAGAATGACTCGATAAACCAGGAAATCAAAAAACAAATTAAACAATTTATGGAGACCAACGAGAATGAATACACAACGGTCCAAAACCTATGGGATACTGCAAAGGCAGTCCTAAGGGGGAAATACATAGCCATCCAAGCCTCACTCAAAAGAATAGAAAAATCTAAAATGCAGTTTCTATATTCTCACCTCAAGAAACTGGAACAGCAACAGAGGGACAGGCCTAACCCACTGACAAGGAAGGAGTTGACCAAGATTAGAGCAGAAATCAATGAATTAGAGACCAGAACCACAGTAGAGCAGATCAACAGGACTAGAAGCTGGTTCTTTGAGAGAATCCATAAAATTGATAGACCACTGGCAAAACTTGTCCAAAAACAAAGAGAAAGGACTGAGATTATTAAAATTATGACTGAAAAGGGAGAGGTCACGACCAGCACCATTGAAATTGCAAGGATTATTAGAAACTTTTATCAACAGCTATATGCCAAAAAACTAAACAATCTGGAAGAGATGGAGGCCTTCCTGGAAACCTATAAACTACCAAGACTGAAACAGGAAGAAATAGATTTCTTAAATAGGCCAATTAACTATGAAGAAATTGAGTCAGTGATAAACAACCTTCCAAATAATAAAACTCCAGGCCCAGACGGTTTTCCTGGGGAATTCTACCAAACATTCAAAGAAGAAATAATACCTATTCTCCTAAAGCTATTTCAAAAAATAGAAACAGAAGGAAAGCTACCAAACTCATTCTATGAGGCTAATATTACCTTGATCCCCAAACCAGGCAAAGACCCCCTCAAAAAGGAGAATTACAGACCGATTTCTCTAATGAATATGGATGCCAAAATCCTCAACAAGATCCTTGCTAATAGAATCCAACAGTACATTAAAAGGATTATCCATCATGACCAAGTGGGATTCATACCTGGGATGCAAGCATGGTTCAACACTCGCAAATCAATCAATGTGATACATCATATCAACAAGAAAAGACTCAAGAACCATATGATCCTCTCAATTGATGCAGAAAAAGCATTTGACAAAATACAGCATCCTTTCCTGATTAAAACCCTTCAGAGTGTAGGAATAGAGGGTACATTTCTCAATCTCATAAAAGCCATCTATGAAAAGCCTACTGCAAGCATTATTCTCAATGGGGAAAAGCTGGAAGCCTTTCCCTTAAGATCAGGAACACGACAAGGATGCCCACTCTCGCCACTATTATTCAACATAGTACTAGAAGTCCTTGCAACAGCAATCAGAAGACAAAAAGGGATCAAAGGTATCCAAATCGGCAAAGAAGAAGTCAAACTGTCTCTCTTTGCAGATGACATGATACTCTATATGGAAAACCCAAAGGAATCCACTCCCAAACTATTAGAAGTTATAGAACAATTCAGTAAGGTGGCAGGATACAAAATCAATGCCCAGAAATCAGTTGCATTTCTATACACGAATAACGAGACTGAAGAAAGAGAAATTAGGGAATCCATCCCATTTACAATAACACCAAAAACCATGCGTTACCTTGGAATTAACTTAACCAGAGACGTAAAGGACCTATATGCTAGAAACTATAGATCACTTTTGAAAGATATTGAGGAAGACATAAAAAGATGGAAAAATATTCCATGCTCATGGATTGGAAGAATTAACATAGTTAAAATGTCCATACTACCCAGAGCAATCTACACTTTCAATGCTATCCCGATCAAAATACCGAGGACATTTTTCAAAGAACTGGAACAAATAGTCCTTAAATTTGTATGGAACCAGAAAAGGCCCCGAATCTCCAAGGAACTGTTGAAAAGGAAAAACAAAGCTGGGGGCATCACAATGCCGGATTTCGAGCTGTACTACAAAGCTGTGATCACAAAGACAGCATGGTACTGGCACAAAAACAGACACATCGACCAATGGAACAGAATAGAGAACCCAGAAATGGACCCTCGGCTCTTTGGGCAACTAATCTTTGATAAAGCAGGAAAAAACATCCGGTGGAAAAAAGACAGTCTCTTCAATAAATGGTGCTGGGAAAATTGGACAGCTACATGCAAAAGAATGAAACTTGACCACTCTCTCACACCATACACAAAAATAAACTCCAAATGGATGAAAGACCTCAATGTGAGACAGGAATCCATCAAAATTCTAGAGGAGAACATAGGCAACAACTTCTATGACATCGGCCAGAGCAACCTTTTTCACGACACATCTCCAAAGGCAAGAGAAATAAAAGATAAAATGAACTTATGGGACTTTATCAGGATAAAGAGCTTCTGCACAGCCAAGGAAACAGTCAAAAAAACTAAGAGACAGCCCACGGAATGGGAGAATATATTTGCAAAGGACACCACAGATAAAGGACTGGTATCCAAGATCTACAAAGAACTTCTCAAACTCAATACACGAGAAACAAATAAACAAATCATAAAATGGGCAGAAGATATGAACAGACACTTTTCCAATGAAGACATACAAATGGCTAACAGACACATGAAAAAATGTTCAAAATCATTAGCCATCAGGGAAATTCAAATCAAAACCACACTGAGATACCACCTTACGCCAGTTAGAATGGCAAAGATAGACAAGGCAAGAAACAACAATTGTTGGAGAGGATGTGGAGAAAGGGGATCCCTCCTACATTGTTGGTGGGAATGCAAGTTGGTACAGCCACTCTGGAAAACAGTGTGGAGGTCCCTTAAAAAGTTAAAAATTGAACTACCCTATGACCCAGCCATTGCACTACTGGGTGTTTACCCCAAAGATACAGACGTAGTAAAGAGAAGGGCCATATGCACCCCAATGTTCATAGCTGCATTGTCCACAATAGCCAAATCATGGAAGGAGCCGAGATGCCCTTCAACAGATGACTGGATTAAGAAGCTGTGGTCCATATATACAATGGAATATTACTCAGCTATCAGAAAGAACGAATTCTCAACATTTGCTGCAACATGGACGGCACTGGAGGAGATAATGCTAAGTGAAATAAGTCAAGCAGAGAAAGACAATTATCATATGATTTCTCTCATCTATGGAACATAAGAACTAGGATGATCGGTAGGGGAAGAAAGGGATAAAGAAAAGGGGGGTAATCAGAAGGGGGAATGAAACATGAGAGACTATGGACTATGAGAAACAAACTGAAGACTTCAGAGGGGAGGGGGTGGGGGAATGGGATAGACTGGTGATGGGTAGTAAGGAGGGCACGTATTGCATGGTGCACTGGGTGTTATACGCAACTAATGAAGCATCAAACTTTACATCGGAATCCGGGGATGTACTGTATGGTGACTAACATAATATAATAAAAAATCATTTAAAAAAAAGAAATTAGTAATGAGCTAAAATTGATAGATTTTTTTAAACATGGGGATAGTAGTAAGTTCTTAGATGCTCCATCTATAAAAGGAGAATATTGAACACAAAATAAGGTTTATTATTTTTTTTTTCCTGGTAAAAATCTATTAGTCAACCCATAGCTGAGCCATACATATTTTTCATCTGTCCTCCAGGGCCAAAGAAAAGATTATTTGATTTACTCTGCCTGCCTGCCCTTGTCTCCCAAACTCAACCTTAAATATGTATCCACATAAAACTTTAGAAATCAAGTCACTTCTTTAGTTTTGTTGAAGAACATGCTGATGGAGTTTAGTGTTCTTAGTCCATGTTTTGAAAAGATTAATACAAAGGCGGATCAACCTTGTTGTCCCCTGTGATGAATCAGTGACTGAAAGCCACCAACTTGGATGATGGCTCTACTACGCAAAATAAATGAAACAAATGTATTTTTCCATATAAAGGAAATACATGTTTATTGTAGAAAACATTACAGAATAAAGTATGAAGAAGACAAAAATCCATAATCTAAAAACATTGTCCAGAACCCTGTTTTGTAAATAACAAGAGGTAACATTTTCTACATTTCAGTTCCGATGATTTCCTATGCTGAGGTAGAGTATATTAACACCCTTAAACATATATTTAATGTGTGTGTGTGTGTGTGTGTGTGTGTGTATAATGTGTGTATATATGTGTGTATATATATATATTTTTTTTACTTAACATGAAAACTTAAGTATTTTATCATGTTAGACAATATTCTTTGTGGCTGCTAAATTCATTGTATCCCCGTACTATATTTTATATGTTTTTTTCCCCTATTGTACCTTTAGTTTATTTCCATTCTCCACTATCTTAAAAAAAACTATAAAGAATATTTTCAAATACATGTCTTTGATGACATGTATAATGATTTCCTCGGTTTATGTATACAACAGGGAATATATGGGTCAAAAATATGAACGTATTTAAGCTCTGGAATAAATAACATCAAAATCTCCTTCCAGAAAAGTTTTACCAGTTTTCATTACTACAAAAGTATGAATGCTTGTCCTTACGTTTTTCTTCCTATGGAGCAAGTAATATGTCATTTTGATAGATGAAAATATTATTTTATTGTAATTGTAGTGTGTACTTCTTCAGCTATATTTTTTGTTTGCCCATTGGAAAAAAATTAGTTGCTTTTTTATTATTAAATTTTGAGAATTCTTTATATATTCTGAAAACAAATCCTTTATCAAATATGTGATTTGCAAGTATCTCCCCAGTTTGTAGCTTTTTTTTTCATTCTTTCAGCAGCATCTTTTGAAGAGCCTCATTAATATACTAGTATTTGATGCCTTTGTATCACTTTATTTACATTTTAAAAGGGGGAGAGAGAGAAGTGAGAGAGAGAGAGGGAGGGGAAGATAGAGAAAGTTGAAGGCAGGAGAGATGGAAGAGAGGAAAACTGGTTGGTTTAGGTTGAGTTACATGCTCATTTGTCAGCCAGGGAAAGGTGGCACTTTGATATTTTCACAAAGACTACACATGATGGGTATTCATCAAAAAATTAAGAAAAGGGTAATAGTATGTGATTTTATCTGATGAAAGCTATGGGCCCTTTGGGTAGAAAATGCACACATGCAATACATGATATATTTTTTCATACAAATACATTCACAAAAATGGTCAGGGTAAGAATACTGGTTTGATAATTCTGAAAATACAACTGCATGGTTTATAATTTGTTTAATTATAATCGAGCAATCTGACTGTATCCTGATTTTGACTCAGGTTAAAGTATTGTTTTTCTTTTGGAAAAGCTTCTGAAGCTTAGAGAATTCTTCCTGGATACTTAAGCCTTTCAGTAGGCTGTATCTTAAAATGGCTACTTGCCTTTCATTTTTACTTGAAGGCATTATAAGTCCTTTCAGGTTTCAGGCACTTAAAAAACATTTCTAGGGGCACCTGGGCAGCACAGTCAGTTAAGCGTCCAACTCTTGGTTTTGGCTTAGGTCATGATCTCAGAGTTGTGAGGTCAAGCCCTGTGTTGGGCTCTGCGCTCAGTGCAGAGTCTGCTTGAAATTCTCTCCCCCTCTCCCTTTCCCCCCACTGTCTCTCTAAAATAAGTAAATAAATCTTTAAAAAATTTCTAGGTGAATGAGTCATATTTGTACTCTGCTTCCCTGAGGTACCAAATCCCTATACTACTTTATCTTCAGTATTAACATTATAATCACATATTCTGCTTTCTTTAGTGCTCCTTTAGATCGACATCATCAATACCTGGTAGTGCTCCCCCCACGACCCAGGGAAGCTCAGCAATTTACTGGGCAGTTCTGCCTTGGGGATTTACTGAGGAGGCACTGTCTTATTTTCTATAGGTTTTTAACTAGAACTTTCAAGATTCTGAATTTTTATTATATAATGTGTAGGTGATTTTTTGCTATGTTCTCAAGATGAGGTGAGTTTGAACATTGACTCCTATTTTTACTTACTATTTTAGTTTTAAAAAGTTCCATCCTTTCCAAAGAAAATTACAATTTTCTCAGAACCGGGTGCATTATCTAGAGCATAATTTATATTTTTAAATTAATTTAATTATTTTTCAGTTTTTAAAAGTTTTTATATAAATTCCACTTAGTTAACATGCAGTGTAATATTAGTTTCAGGTGTACAATATAGTGATTCAACACTTCTATACAACCCCTGGTGCTCAACACAACAAGGACATTTCTTAATCCCTATCAGCTATTTAACCCATCCCCCCACCCATCTCCCCTCTGGTAACCATCAACTTGAGCTCTATAGTTAATAGTCTATTTCTTGGTTTGCCTTTCTGTTTCTCGGATTACCCTTTGCTCATTTTTTTTTCTTAAATTACACATAAAGGAAAATCATATGGTATTATTTGTCTTTCTCCGACTTATTTCACTTAGCATAATACTCTGTAGCTCCCTCCACATCATTGCAAGTGGCAAGATTTCATTCTTTTTTATAGATAATATTCTATTGTATATTTAATTCCAGTATAGTCAACATACAGCATTATATTAGTTTTAGGTGTACAATATAGTGGTTCAGCAATCCTATACATTACTCCATGCTCATTGTGTTAAGTGTACTCTTAATCTCCTTCACCAATTTTACCCATCCCCCAACTCCCCTACCCTCTGGTAACAATCAGGTTGTTCTCCAGAGTTAAGAGTCTCTTTTTTTTAATTTTTTAATTTTTTTCTTTGTTCGTTTGTTTTGTTTCTAAAATTCCACATATGAGTGAAATCATATGGTATTTGTCTTTCTCTGGCTGACTTATTTCATTTAGCATCATACTTTCTGGATCCATCCATATTGTTGGAAGTAGCAAGATTTCATTCTTTTTTACGGCTAATATTCCATTATAGATCCACATCTTCTTTATCCATTAATCTATGGATGGACACTTGGTCAGCTTCCATAATTTAGCTATTGTAAAGAGTGCTGCAATAAACATAGGGGTGCATGTATCTTTTCAAATTCGTGTTTTCATATTCTTTGGGTAAATACCCAGCAGTGGAATTACTGGATCATATGGTAGCTCTATTTTTAACTTTTTGAGGAACCTCCATACTGTTTTCCACAGTGGCCATACCAGTTTGCATTCCCACCAACAGTACACAAGTGTTCTTTTTCTCCACATCCTCACCAACACTTGTTGCTCCCTGTGTTTTTTATTTTATCCATTCTGACAGGTGTGAGGTGATATTCCATTGTGGTTTTGATTTGTATTTCTTTGATGATGAATGATGTTGAGTATCTTTTCATGTATCTGTTGGCCATCTGTATGTCTTCTTTGGAGAACTGTCTGTTCATGTTTTCTGCCCATTTTTTAATTGGATTATTTGTGTGGTTTTTTGTTGTTGTTTTTTGTTTGTTTGTTTTTTGGTGTTGAGTTCTATAAGTTCTTTATGTATTTTGAATACTAACCCCTTATTGGTTATGTCTTTTGCAAATATCTTTTCCCATTCAGTAGGTTGTTTTTTAGTTTTGTTGATTGATTCCTTTGCTGCACAGAAGCTTTTTACTTTTATGTATTCCCAATAGTTTATTTTTGCTTTTGTTTCCCTTGCCTCAGGTGACATATCTAGAAAAATATTCCTTACATCAATGTCAGAAAAATTACTGCCTATGCTCTCTTCTAGGATTGTATGGTTTTAGGTCTCACATGTAGGTCCTTAATACATTTTGATTTTATTTTTGCATATGGTGTAAGAAAGTGGCCTACTTTCATTCTTTTGCATGTTGCTGTTCAGTTTTCCCAATACCATTTGTTGAAGAGACTGTCTTTTTCCATTGCATATTCTTACCTCCTTTGTCAAAGATTAATTGACCATATAACTACGGGTTTATTTCTAGGCTTTCTAATCTGGAGAACATAATATATCTTAAAGGGAGTAAATTTTTACTTTTGATAGATTACAAGCCACTCAAAACTTTCCTAGATGGATTATTAAGAGATAACTAAGGGGGTTCTGTTTTTCACTGATTGCTGCAAGCAGTGTGTTCCCAACTTTTAAAAAATCATCACATCTCTATATGACTTATTTTGTCCTTGGTAACTGAGCCTCTTTCCTGGGGATCTAAATATTAACAGCCATTTTATGACTTAAACTCTTCAAAATGCGCATGCTCTATGTCTTCCTAATTATAAATCTTTCTGCCTATTTGTATGTGAATACCCTGGATTATCCCTTAGTGTTCTGATGCAAACCAATGGAAATTATCACAGACCAATTGCTTATTTCCACCTTTCCCTAGACCCATAATCTCCTTGTCTAAGTAGCACCCAAACAAGTGGAGGCTTTTATTGACTTGGTTTTAGGATGTTCTTTAACTTGATGGTGTCTCATGCTATGTAATCTTTGTCACTTACTGAGAACAGATAAAATTTTCAGCAAGCAGGCTCAATTCCTATGAAATTTTATCACTTTCTCCTTCACACACTGTATCCATCATTGGATTATTTTAAATCCTACTAATCTTATTACTCAAAGGAAGGGGAATCCCATGACTGTCTACCTTCTGTTCTAGAACTGACTATGCCTTGAACAGACTTATTATAAACATCCCTAGAAAATCCTGATTTAGTATCATTTATTGATTGGCCATTTCATAATTCTGAAACTGGAAAATATTAAGCAAGGCATGCCATAACAGCTTTCAGTTAGCTCTTAGAATATAACCTGTTATCATGGGGAGGCTGGGTGGCTCAGTCGGTTAAGTGTCTGTCTTCAGGCCAGGTCATGATCTCAGAGTCTTGGGAGCCTGCATCAGGCTCCACACTCAGCGAGGAATCTTCTTGTCCCTCTCCCTCTGTCCCTCCCCCACCCAGTGTGTGCTCTCTCTCTCAAATAAATAAATAAATCTTAAAAAATATGTATAACCTGTTATCAGAAGTAATTTTAGCCCAGATGGTAGGATTTTGTGTACTTGCCAGAGCTTGCAAATTGGCAAGAGATAAGAGTTAATATATATACCCATGCCAGGTAGGCCATTATAGTAATCCATGATTTTGAAATGATTTAGAAAAACAGGAGATTTTTAAAAAATCATGGTTACACTAAATACACACACACACACACACACACACACACACACACACACACACACACTCACCCCTTAGTCCATTTGGGAAGCTATAAAAAATACCACAGCCTGGGTGGCCTTAAACAACATTTATTTTTCATAGTTCCAGCATCTGGGAAGTCCCAGGTAAAGATTCAGTGTCTTGGTTTATAGACTTCCATCTTCTCATTATGTTTTCACAGGCAGAACTAGCAAGGAACTCTATGGTGTCTCTTTTATAAGAGCATTAATCTGTTTCTAAAGGCCCCACCTCTTAGTACCATCACATTAGAAGTTAAGATTTCAGCATTTAAATTTGGGGGGAGACACAAACATTCTATACATATATCAAAAAAATTTACCACTTTAACCATTTTTAAATGTACCATTCAGTGACATTAATTGCATGCACAGGTTGTGCAACCATCACCATGATCTATTTCCAAAACTTTTTTATTATCCCATATAGAAACTATGTTCTCATGAAACAATAACTCCTCATTGTTGTCTCCTCCTAGCCCTAGTAACCTCTATTCTATTTTCTGTCTCTATGAATTTTTAGGTACCTTATGTAAGTGGAATCATACAGTATTTTTCCTTTTGTGTGTGGCTTATCTAACGTAGCATCATATAACATATTAATGTAAACATATTAATACAACATAAACTATTTTCTACAGTGGCTGCATCATTTTATATTCCTATCAGGAAAGCACCACTGTTCTAATTTGTTCACGTCCTCACTAATGTTTACTATTTTTCATATTTTTGATAATTGCCATCCTAGTGAGTGTGAATTGGTAACAATGAAGGTTTTTGACTCCAGCCATTAACCCAGTTAAAATGGTTAACAGATTAAATGTCTTCTAAATGCTCTTGTAGTTCCTAAAGGGATGGCTATCTTAGATGTTGAAGCCATGCAAAAACTACGTGAAAGCCAAAGGAAATGCCTAGATAATGAATATAGCAGGTAGGCCTTACTAAGGTCTTGGCCATCAGAATAGTCCTAGAAGCCAACTCTTTTGAGAGGCTGAAGGAGGTATTATAGAATGCCAGTGATTGGCTCCAGAATCTGAAGAGTTATTGGAGAAATTGCAGTTGTAAATTGCATGAAGATTATTTCTGATACTTCAGAATGGATACTTGGTGACATTAGGGGATCTTAACTAGAATCTTGTCAAAAATTTCACTTGAAACTACTTACCACAATAAGGACAAATTGATCACTATAGTCAATCAACATTGGTGGAGATATTTTTACTAAGATTACTAAGGATATCTCTGGTACATGTCTATGTAGAAGGGACATGGACAAGAGCCCAAGCCTCAAAGTCCCTGTGAACATTTTTAAGGGAGGTCATATAATTACCCTCTTCTGTGTTTTTTTTTAATTGAGCTATAATTGAACCATAACATTACATTAGTTTCAGATGTACAACGTAATGATTCAATATTTGTATATATTTTGAAATGGTTACCACAATAAGTCTACTAACATCCTTCACCATATGTGTTTTGGATATGTCATTCTGGTCATTGCTGGCTTAGAGTAGATCAGAGCATTTCCTTTCTGGGCAGCTATGGTTCTGACAATAGCAAACATATTTCTTGATTTTATGTTTCCAAATCTCCAGTGATAAAGGTACTCATTTTGTTGAGACTGTTAAAAAATTTTGCAAAGCCTTGAGCTTGGAAACAAATTGTCATTCTTTAAACTGTGTGCTTTCTGTTGCTTTCTGTATTCCTCTTTTTTTTTTTAAGATTGATTGATTTAGAGAGGGAGGAAGAAAGAGAGAGGGCAGGGGGAGGGTCAGAGAGTCTTAAGCAGACTCCGTGCTGAGTGTGGAGCCCCATGTGGGGCTCGACCTTACCACCCTGAGTAGAAACCAGGAGTTGGCCACTCAGCCAACTGTGCCACCCAGGCACTCCACTTTCTGTATTCTTATTCACTCCTAAGAATAGGTCCAAGACATAGATGCAATTTGTTCGTGATTTGGATTTGGGTAAAACATAAAATTGAACCAATTGCTGGACTTGCAACCATTTTTCTAAGTGTCAGCTAACTACTTTTTGTTCTAGTCCTTTACAGTAAGACATTTGGTTTCAACAGTCATTTGCCTCAATTATTAATGTGCGGGTTTTGGTTTTGTTGTTGCTGTTTATTTATTTATTTGTGTGTGTGTGTGTGTGTGTGTGTGTAAGACAGCATATCAGGCAGATAACCAAAAACTAAAGCACCCTATTATGTCATACCTAGGAGGGTAGGAAGGGAAGTTTCTGTAACACCCAGACATCACTCATAGGAGAACACCTCTATATAACTGAACTTTTACAGAGTTAAGACTCAGAAAATGAACCTGTGGAATTTATTGAATACCTGTCTCATGTTACACACCTTACAAACAGGGTTTACTATGTAGGAAATTTTTGGAATCCCCCATATGGTATACATTTCATCTATTTCATGGCATCTTTATTATATATTCTCCCACCTAGTACCTAAATCCCCCCGAATAGTACAAAACTATACAATAAGACTAGACATCCACATAGGGACATTTTGCCTAAGAACTTGTCATTGGGATGCCCCCTACCATAGGTATCAAATTTGCAACACAAAAGCCTACTGACTACTACAGTAAATTCGACAGGTACTTGTTATATTAGTAAATTGATGCCTGTTCCAGAGTATTCAGTAGTCTCTGATATCACTCAGTCTACATTTGGGTTTACTATTTTACACTCAGAGAAACATATTATTATGTAGCTTGTTTCAAGAAGGAGAAAAAAACATATCTCTGTGGAGATCTGAATTCAAGGGAAAGTATGGTTGTTTTTCTTCCTTAGCCTCTTTATATTGCTGTTTATTAGACGCATGAAAATCTTAACATGCCATGGTTCAGAGATTGAAAAGGGAGTTAGATAATGTCAGAAATCCATAGAACTCCTTCTCTATTTACCAAGTAAAAAGACCTAGATATAACCGGACTTCAGAGGTATTACATGTACCACTTTAGGGAAAGAATATTGTATTTACAATCCAATAGATATTTCTGAGAATTTTATTATTATTAAGAAGGCCCAAGAAACAAATAAAGGAAATTATGACATTAGGTAATTTAGGTAATATGCCCATATCTAGTCTGTAGGCTTTATTGTGGATGCAGTCTGTTCTCTTGAGTTAATTAGACAACCTTGGGTTTTTGGCTTAGATGGACTATATAATCTGATCATAGTATTCTTGGTATTTGACTGTGTTACAGTGTTCAGATATGTAACCTCTAGAATTTTAAATGCCTTTCATAGGCACTGTTCCATCAAAGGATAGTCCAACAACAACAAAAAAAGCAAGAAAACCTAATATATGTAAAGGTTGAAATGACCACCAACGGAACTCTGATATGCAAAGATGACTCTACAAACATTTCCCCTTATGATAATCATCTACACTGTATATCAGGCTGAAGAATGATCAAAAGGGAAGGCTGAGTAATGAGACCATCTATTTCAACAGGACTTCAATAAGATTTTAGACCAACTATGTCAACCTGTCTTAGTTGCTTGTTCCAAGAAAATTTTGCTGTAATGCCATAAACCAATAAATAACTTCACTGATTACTTTAGCCATTTCCTACAGATCAATTTATTGCAGATAAACATCTGCTCGCCTGGGCATACTGCTTACTTATCAAATAGGAATTTATTTTCCAAGACTTGCTTCAAGGCACTTGCTTTGCTATGTCTACCAATCTTAAACTATTATAATCACAAATTTTTATTAAACCCTGGTCAGTTCCCTGCCTAGAAAGACCCACCTTTAATCACTTGAGCTCAAACTTCAAAGTCTTATAAATATCTCATTTCTGACGTTATTCTTCTAAGACACTGCTAAGACTTCATCAAGGAGACACTCTCCCTCAGTGCAGTGAGTCCAAATAAACTTGCTTTGGCTTTATTAACAAACTATTGGGTAATATTTTGAGGATTTCAGCAAAAAGTTATACAAATACCTTTTGAAAAAGATGGAATTTCTGTTTCTCATAAGGTTTTAGATTTCATGTTTTTGTAAAGGGGATTATTTTAGGAGTTTAGAAAATATTTGTTAGAGATAAAAAACATTATTGACTTGTAAAATTTTCCCTTTTAAAATCTATTCAAAAACTAAGCATATTATGGAAGTCTAATAAACCAGAATTGTTGCTCTATAAGGGTTAATTAGTATTCTTTTCAGTAGGTATGAAGTCATTTCCATGCATTAAAAATATTTTGAAAGATGTTATGGAGGTGAAAAAATTGCTATTGCTTATTCAGTGGCATACATATCCCAATCAAAAATAAGAAAAAAGTAGACGAGCTATCATTGACAGTGTGAAGAGAAAGGTATTGAGAGTGAAATGCAAAGAACTTTAGACACTAAGTAATATAGGACATTTAAATACGGATCACATTTGGAATAAGGTTTGATTGAGATAAAGTTTGTTAAAATTAGTCCTATATCTATCAAATTGATATTGATTTTGTGTATTTATATATTGTACTGACTGGAAGTGAAATGATGAAACTAGAGATTTGGAAACTAGGATGGGGAAAAAAGAGGACAGTTAAGTGACCCAAATTCTAGTTAAAAGTCACTGACTGAAAGAAATGAAAGAACTTTAGATATCAAGAGAAAAAATAAGAAATTTAGCTGTTTGAAATAATATTGTAACTGACTTCAAAGAAATGTGGATTAGTTGCATTGTACTTTTCCTTATTGGAAATAGGAGTTACATAAAGTCACTCTTTTGTTTTTACTTTGTTTATGTTATGCTATTCCAAATGTTTCAACTATGTGGGGAAAGTAAATGATTCAGAGAAACTCTGATTGATTAAAGAAGCTTTATGACTAGTATTCTGGGTGTTTTCGGAACTAGAACACATTAATAAAACTTATTTATTGAAAAGAAATATAAATTTGGCCATTAACTGTCCTAGCAGTGATTTTCATTTTAGTGCAATTATGCTTATATTCTTCTTAAAACTTGTGCATCACAACATCCTCCTTTTATAAACCCTGACTTTCAAAATATCTCTGTGAGATAGATTTTAAAAAAATATGTTTCACTACTAATGAAGTGATAATCATTGAAGTCAAGTAGATTGGACAATATTTTACACAGTAGAAATGTTTTGCAAATCTCTTCTATACTTTTTTCATTGTTAATATGTTATCAAACTCTTCTTTATAGATGTCACATTTTAAGGATGGGAATAGAATGACAAATAAGTGGTATCACATGCTGACAATATTTCTTTAGTAGAAAGCATCTCTGTTTCTCATTATTATGAAGAATCCTACTTTTCATGTTTTAATACTCAAGAATACCCATAATAACCAGAGACCCAAGCTTCATTATGACCAATGTGAGAGAAGGCATCCCTTCCCACAACAAAATTAAGAGTCCTCCCTTGAACCATGGAAACCAGTGGGCACCATTTACTGATTGGCTTACACCTGGACAGTTTGGAGCAGTGACTATGTAAAGAAGGATGGATTTACCCTAAATGCCTTCAGCCCAGTTCATTGCTGGAGCTGGGACCATTATCTCATAACCCACATGGTGGCAAGAATGGATGTTGGGAGGATAATCACAATATAATGCTGCCTGTCTCCACGCTTATGTTTATGCTGTTTCTCTGGAATTAAATGTGGACTCCTACCTTCTTTCTGCTTATTGAAGTACTTCTCATCTTGTAAGGATAAGGTAAGGACTTACCTTCCTGCTACAAGCTACCTTCCTTGACTGTCACGTCACCACTCTTTCCTTTCTCTGTTAGACTTTTATTTTTGTATCACATAATGTATGGCTGGATTACATGCTTCTATTTAAAGTTGATCAGACAGATCTCTCTCTCTCTCTCTCTCTCTCTCTCTCTCTTTAATGGGTTGGGAGACATAAATAAATAACAAAACATACTCCCATTTGTCAGTGTGCAGTTGTTTCATGTGGGCCCCTTTCATGTTTCAAGCCAGATTGTATGCTCTTAGTGGCAGGGATTTTGCCCTTTATTTTTCCTTAACTCATAGATTTGGGCT
This sequence comes from Ailuropoda melanoleuca, assembly GCF_002007445.2. NCBI lineage: Eukaryota > Metazoa > Chordata > Mammalia > Carnivora > Ursidae > Ailuropoda > Ailuropoda melanoleuca. The sequence continues at coordinate 51,802,288 of NC_048227.1, forward strand.
CAGAGTATACACAGCAGGTTATTATTGTCTAATTCTTAATGATCCAAAACACAGCATTGCTTATTATTGTTATGTTCTTGGTCATTAACATTTTAAAACTTACTTTTAGAGTTTATATTTGGCTTTATCTTAAGATGGTATCGATTTTAGTAAAAACAAAAACAAAAACAAAAATCCCAAACCTTTAAACTGTCAGTTCAATCACACAATACTCTAGTTTTAGCTTCATATGTCTCATGTTAAGTAAATATATGTTACAGAGGAAGGAAGGCTATATACAGAAATTATTTTAACCTGGAAAGAGATTCTCAGCCATGCAAGAACTATACTCAAACTCTCTTGAATGCTTAATAAATATTTGGTCTTTTTACTCTCTAGTTCATGTTTGCTTATTCTTTGGAAAATTAAAATAAATCCCCTAATTTTCATAATGATTTTATCATATATCAATCTTCTTTGTAACTCTTCTGAGAAAGGGTGGTCAATGAGGCATTCTATAAAGGAAGGTTAAAGGTTTTATGACTTTAATCTGCATATAAAACTCATAATTCCAAATACTTATAGTTTTCTTAGGCTTGTTCTAATGACTATATTTTTTAATTTACTCTGCCTAATGCAATTTCTAAATAAATTATGAGTTACCAAAAGCCGTCTCTAAAATATTATTTGCATCATAGAAAAACAAATGATATGCTGTAAATTATATAGTTCTTAGGAGTGTGAAACCTGGAGCCACAAAGTCTGTGTTTGATTCCTAACTGAATCACCTTAAACACTAGTTGAATGACATTGGACAAGTTACTTCTTGTTACTCAATTTTCTCATTTATACAGTGGTAATTACAATAGTACCTATATTATAGGATCCTTATGAGGGTTTGGTTTAACTTCATTTCTAAGTATGGATTATATACAAAATGTCATCATAGAATTAGAGAATTAGAGATGGTAAAATCTATTTATTCTTTATTGAAAGATGATTGCTCTTAGATACCACTTAAGTCAGTATAATTAAAATGTCTAACTTATAAGTATGCAAGAAATCTTTTTAGAATCAAAAGGAATAAATTAGCTGTCAGTCACTTGGTTTGGAAGCAGAATAGAGAAAACAGCAGAAATCAAGACAGTCTCTTTCCCTTTTTCTGTCTTGTAGGCTATGAGGTCTCTCTACTAAGATAACCTCTGTGCATGTCTGCTTCATAATTCTGTTTTTGTGGATAGACTTCCTCTGCTCCATTTGCTTTTAAACCTAACATAGTTATCCCCACCTTGGTATTGGTCAAATGCCCAACAGAGATTGACACGTTTTTGAGTCCTTGGATTATTTTTGACAGAAATTACAACTGCTCTAGTTTAGGTCAGGTAATTGCCCTCAATCAATCTACTAGACCCAGGGGCAGATGGCCCCCTGCCCACTCAGTAGGGACAGTGGGGCCCACATTTCCTAAAACAAGAGTGCACTGACAGGGAAATGGACAAGTAAGTATCTGATAGATCTTTCTTAGAGATGGGCTTGAAAATTTAACAGAAGCCATGTGAAAACAAAGCAGAGGATATCAATTAACCAACCTAATCAATTTAGTTTTAAAGTTTGGATGACATACATTTTCATTGATCACATTTTGTAATGACAAGAGTTGTTTTTTTTCCTCAGATCATTATAGAAATTTTTAACAGAAGTGTAAGACTATGCTTTTATCATCACAGTTATGACCTTATACTAATCTTGTTTTTCACTCTGGAGAGCTTTACAAAGTGATACACTTGGAAAATATTTTATCCAACTCTGGGTGAGGAGGAACAATGAAAAATGCCAAAACAAATTGAAACCATATAGGTAGTTTAATTAGATATGATCAATTTCTGGAATGGGGTTTAGCCAACACTCTGAAAAGGAAATAAATTCAAGACAATGAGAATATGCTACAATTTACCCCTGCTTCTCAGTCAGTGGGCTTCTAGTGTTGCTTGTCAGTGGACTTTTCCATGTGTCTCCTTAGCTTTACTTTTGGTACATGACTTGGAGAATGATGGCAGTCCTGCCTGTCCTTAGAAGAAAGTGGGCTCACACCAGACAATGAATCTTCTGGCACCTTGAACTTGGACTTCGAGCCTCCAGAACTATGAGAAATAAATGCTTATTGTTTATAAGCAGCTCAGTCTATGGTATTTTTGTTATAGCAGCCCAGATGGACTAAGTATCATTCCCTAAAGCTGAAATGAATTCCCTTGCTGACCTTTTGTGAGGCATTTACTTGACTTCCAAACTCTTGCCTTTGGCAATACTTCACAGCATTTTTAATACAAGGTACCCCCTTAGAAGGGTATAACTTAAATATAGCTTAAGTCTGGTGACCTTTGTGTGTCCACTTGATTTACAGGAAGCTGCCCACTGCAGTTTCTCTTCTTTCCTTGATATTATGGTGCTTTAGCCAGGCTTTTGTATTCATAGTTCTCCAGACAGGAAGTAAGCATCAGTCTCTATGTTTAAGTATGTCCTAGTCTCTTGGAAGACTATTGCTAAATTCTTTCAATGTCAGCCTGTGATGGTTAATTTTATTTGTCAACTTGAGTGGGCTATAGGTTCCCAGATTAAACAGTGTTTCTGGGTATGTCTCTGGGGGTGTTGCCAGATGATTGTAGCATTTGAGTTGGTGGACTTTGTAGATTGCCCTACCCAATGTGGATTGGCATGATCTAATCCGTTGAGGGCCTGATTAGACCAAAAGACTGAGGAAGGGGTATTTATCCCTTTTTATCTGCTTCACTGATTGAACTGGGACATCTCATCTTTTTCTGCCCTTGGACCAGAATTTATACCAGCCGATTTCCTGGGTTTTCAGCAGATAGCAGATCATGGGACTTAGCCTCCATAATTGTGTGAACACATTCCTCATAGTAAATCTCTAGATAGATAGATCGATCGATCTCTTATTGGTTCTGTTTCTCTAGAAAAGCCTAATACATAGCCTCATCATTCTTCACTCCAGTGGCAGCCCTGTAGTGGGCGAAACAGGAAGAATCACTTTCAACAACCTGTTCCTTCTGTTATCTAATTTGATTTTCACAATGAGATCTGTTGGATGATATTATTTTCCCTACTTTACAAATGAGTAAATGAACACTCAGAAGTTAAGTGAACAACTCCAACAAGTTCATTCTGGAGTAGAGCCTTTTTTTCCCATCTATTTCCAGATTTAAGACTCATTATACCAAATTATGTACCTTGAAAGTCTGTTGACCTCTGGAATCAATATATTTCTTAGATATTAAAGACTTCAACAAATATAAGAAAAATAAATCCTGAATAAGTGATTTAGTATTTAGTGGGGTTTTTTTTGTTTTGTTTTTGAAATCTTTTAAAAAGTTGCTAGGGAAGAAAAAAAAAAGACCTAATTCAATACTCATTTCTATATGCTTCCTACTTACTTTTCAGAGCTGTGACAGAGCTGTCTTCTTCATTTTGACATAAACACTCTCTCCACAGTCACTAAGAAATTAAGAAAACCTCTTTTATTTTTCCAGGGTCCATTAACAAGTCCGTATTTTATTTGCCTTCCATCTTCATTTTCAGCTGTGCCTTGCTAATAAGAAAAAGCTAACATTTTTTTCTAGCAATCAAAATCCATTCACGATACTGATTTCCAATTATTTAAAGAATGAATTGCATTTTGCAATTTTGGATGGTTTAAAAAGTGGATTCAGTAAATATCTTGCCTGGAAACAGAGATAATAGGTTCATCATGGATATTGTCCCTTAAGTCGGAGTTACACAACAGTAGTTTGTTTAATCCTTTCCTTTCCCTTGCCCCTGGTAATGACATTTCATTAACATTTTAACTTCTATGGAAAAAAAATTATTTCAGCTTAGAGCTTTAATAACCTACCTAGGGTATGTTTTACGTGAGCCTGCATTTTTAAAAAAGAAGCTTCTAACAGGTTCTAATATTAGTTTTAATTTTGAATTCTTAGCAGTGTCTATTGACCCAGAGAAAATTTCAGTACTGGGTTTTAGCCGTATTTATGAAGAAAGACCAAACTCTAACTGCATAGACTCAGGCTACAAAAGCAGAGTATTTGTGTACCAGGTTTTGCTCTGCTCCTTCAAATATGATCTTGACCATGGGCGTCCCTCAAATCAAGCTCACACAGAGAATTTGCCATGTAACACTCCCATTACTCTCTGCTGGGAAGGGAGGGTACATGCCTCTGTTCTGTAGAGGCTTACTGGGTATCAGTCCTGTGGAATTCAGAAATTTAAAAAATATATTAAACTAATGGCCTTTTAGAATTCTTTTTAAAGACTTACTAATTTTTTTTAAATTAGCTTTAAAATGAAATAATAACTGAATTTACTAAATAGCTAAATCGAACATCAGTGATGTTATAATGCACAAAAAACACGCATTTAGTTTTGCCCCCTGGATGAAGAAAGGTGCCTTAGCATTTGATCTGCTGCCTTCATCACTCATCCTCCTCGTTCCTCCTCCTACATCTTCCTGTGTAAAGTGATTCAGTCTTTACTCAGTGCTCAGTTATGTAACTGGGCTTTGCTTCCCAGGCTACAGATGGACACGTGTTCACTTTCCCTTTCTCCTGAAAATGCTCTGATTGTTAGCTTTTTCTTCCTGCTCCAATTTTTCTCTCCTTTATTCTTCATATTAAGTGACTCACTGTTTCCCTATTATGGCCACTGCTGGTCCTTCTCTCTGCTTACTTTTTCAGGGCCACATTTACAGTCTCACCCCATGCCAAGCAGGCTGCACAGATTTTCCCTCTGCTTTCTGGCTGCACATCTGGGCTCAGATGTCACATGCACTGGGGCCGCCAGGCCAAGAAGGTTAAGACTGATAAAGGGGTATTCTTATTTAGACTATCCACCAGTACTTCACCTTTCCTCTGTGGTTTAGTTAGGGATATATACCAGTAAGCATATGGTCACATTACTCTGGACATTAGTCCAGTCATTATCCTATAGCCGTTGGGCCATATTTTCTTCCCTCTTCTCTGAATGACAGGGGAGAGCTGTTTTCTCCCTTTGAGAAACTAAATATTTTGTAGAGAGGAATCTGGCTGGCAAGAAATTCTCTCAAATTAAAAAATTCCTTTATAATGCTTTCTGGTCTTCTCCCTATGTGTCTTCATTATAGCTATTAAGCAGAGTAAAGGGGTCATCTTCCAGAACTTTAAAATTTTTAATTATCTATTGCCCACCTCATGCGAGTTGTTTAAGATTTGCAATTATTGAGGACTTTCTTCTATAAGGTTCAGTGTATGTGAAGTTCGAAAAAATTTAAATGAAAGCATTAATGACCACAAATGGCCATTATTACCTACCTTCCTTCCTTCCTTTCTTCCTTCCTTCCTCTAGTAAATACTGAGAAGGATTTTTTAAATGTATTATTTTAGGTGCTAAGTATGAACAAATAGACAAATAGTAAATAAAATAGACAGACTCTTTGCCTTCATGTAGTTTACTTGCTAGTTAGGGAGGACAAGCAATAAACAACTTAACATATAATGTAATGTCAAGTGGTGAAAATATGTGGTAGGAAGAAGAAAAGGATACCTTAATCAAGACAAATAATATGTTGAGATCAGCATTTCTTTTTGCAACGTAACTACCAAATACTTGTATGGGCTTTTTCTAAGACATGAACAGTGATTTGTCATGTGATTTGTAATGAAATTTTTAGAGCATAAACTTTATGCTAAAATATACATATATAAAATACAACATTATGCCAAATCCTATTAGTATAGCCCAGAAAATTTTTTTCACTAGTGGTTACACTTCCACCACTCAGATCAAGAAATGGAATATTACCAGCAGCTCAGAATCCTCCTTCATGCCTTTCCTACTTCTTTTTTTTTAAAGATTTTATTTATTTATTTGACAGAGACAGAGACAGCCAGTGAGAGAGGAACACAAGCAGGGGGAGTGGGAGAGAAAGAAGCAGGCTCACAGCAGAGGAGCCTGACGTGGGGCTCGATCCCGTAACACTGGGATCACACCCTGAGCCGAAGGCCGATGCCCAACTGCTGTGCCACCCAGGCGCCCCTCATGCCTTTCCTACTTCTTAATATCCCTCCCCAAAGTCAGGAGATATTACCTAATATCTTGACTTCTTTGCCACCAATTAATTCTGTGTGTTTTTGAACTTTAAATAAATGAAGTTGTATAGTCTGTATTTCTTTTTGTTTGCTTTCCTTCATTGAGATTATCAATGTTGTTTTATGTAATAGTACATCATTCTTATTGCTAGTTAATATTACTTTGTATGAAAATATAATTTATTAATCCATTCTGCTAAAAGACATTTGTATTATTTACAGTTTGGGGGTATTACAAATAGCGTTACAACGTGCATTCTTATAAATGTCTTGATGAGCGTATATTTTTGATGAGCATATTTTTGCATCTCTGCAGTGTATATACATAGAAGAAGAGCTTAATCATAAGTCATGCATATATTTAACTTTAGCAGTATTGCCAAACAGTTGTACCAATTCCCATTTTCACAACACCGTATAAAAGTTTGAGTTTTCCAGTCTCATGAACACTTGGTGTTGTTATCCTTCTTTAATTTTAACCATTATTGTATTATTTCATTGTAGTTTTACTTTGCAGTTCCTTGATGAGTAATGATTTTGAGCACATACTCATATTTATTATCCATTTAATATCATCATTTATAAAGTGCCTGTAAAAGCCTTCTTTTCATTTTTTAAATTGGGTTGCCTATTCTTTTTTCTTACTGATTTATAGCAGCTCTTTATAAGTTCTAGGTATAAGTCCTTTGTTGAGTATATGAATTGAAAATGTTTTCATTCTCCCACTCTGTGGCTTATTTTCAAATTCTCTTACAGGTGTTTTTTGAAAAAAAATCTCTTAATTTTAATATAGTCCAGTTGATCAATCTTTTATTTTATGGTTAGTGCTTTTGAGGTCCTATTCAAAAATTTTTTTGTCAACTGTAATATAATTTCCCATGATATCTTGTAGATGTTTTCACTTATGAACTTTACATTTAAACTTAAAATACACCTGGAAAGGATATTTTTTGGTGGTGCAGAATAAAAGTCAAGATTCTTTTTTTTTTTTCTTCTCCTCATGCAGGTGTGATATAGCCCCAGCACCTCTTATTAAAAATTATCCTTTCTTCGGTACAGGTTCTTGGTCTCTCAAGTCCTGGCTGCCTCTGTCAGGTCTGAACTCAAATTGTTATTTTTCCAGCAATTTGAAACCACTGAGTTCTCTATTCATCTGCTAATTTCTGCTTCTTTTACTGACCAGCCTCTTGTTTCTTGTGACCAAATCCTAAAGATTTAGTAAAAGCCTCAAAGGGGAAAACTGGAACATAGGATGTCAAGCTCATTCCAATAAGCATTTTGTTCCTTTAAGTGTTTGGCCCTTCAAGTCCTGGCTGCTTTGAAGCTTTCTAATATCTCTAAAACGATTTTTTAAAAATATCTATATTTTCTAGTTGTTTTTGGTGTGGATTTTGATCTGCTGGTAGCTATTCTGCCATACTAAAGTGGAAGTTGTAATGCCATTTTCTTCTATGTAAAGAATGATCTAATGACAAATGGTCATTAACCTAGTGCTTAAAAAACATGAGGATAACATCTTAATTAAATCTTAAACTAGAAAGAAGGATTGAGCAGCCTAAGAAAAAATGAGATACTAAACTAAGAAAAGAGTATAACAGGTAATATATTCATCAGGTAGTAATTCAACAGGTAATAATTCATCAAAAATTTGGGGGACATGAGGATTACCGTTATTCTACCAATACTAGAATATTAGACTGCTATCAAACCAAAATATTAATGAAAAGAAGCTGACTATGTTGTTAATAACCCAATAGCATTTGAAGACATTTTTAAATGCTTTTTATGAGAAAGGCTTTCACTTTCTTGCTCTTGAATGTGAGCAACCAAGTATGGCCCTTGATCCTATTTCACCCATTTTCAATGAGAAAAATCACAGCTCTTTCTGAAGTAAGTTCACAGGAGAATGCTTGCTTATACCTCTGCAAGAAAGTCCTTTCTGTAGAGTGTCCTGACACCAGTTTTGACAACAGGCATTTTTCAGACCTGTGAAAGACAGATGAAAATAAAATCACAACCATAATAGGAAAATGTAAGTTTAAGAGAAACTTGAGGAGGGACAGCTGTAATATTTTATATACAATGGAATATTACAGGCTTACCTAATAGAAAACTAGGTGATAAAAAATAGTGGTGTACATCAGGACCAGCCTTCATCCCACCCAGATGATTTTACACTCTGCTGCTTATAGGTCCCCTTGTGGCTACATACATTATAGAATTTGGGACTAAGAAGAACTATGCATTCCTAACAAGTCACCCAATTATGGTATTTCTGTATGTACTCTTTTAAAATATTTTTAAAAACTCACTGAGATGCAAAGATAGTTAAGCCTGGTAGAGGTCACCATCTAACAAGCATGTTAATGCAGTGAGGTTTTCTGCAGTTTGGTGGGTGACTTAAGGTAATGATAGCTTGTAGACGATGGAATAGCAAATTCAATCTGGGAAGATTAGGGAAGGAATTTTTGAATGAATAGAAAATGGAGCATAATTTTCTAACCTACAATATCCTTTGAATCTGCTCAATAAGCATCTATTGAGCACTTGCTATGTACCAGACATTGCCTTAGGTGCTGAATACAAAGATTATGGTTGGTCTTACCTTAAAGAAGGGTTTCTTAACTTCAACACTGCTGAAATTTTGGGTCAGATATTTCTTTATAGTGGGAAGCTGTCCTGTGTACTGTAAAATGTTTAGTTGCATCATAGACCTCTACTTACTACATGCTGGTAGCACCCCTTTGCTAGCTGTGAGAACTCAAAGTGTCTCCAGATACTAGCAAATGTGCCCTGGCAGGCAAAATCACCCTCAGTTTAAAACCATTGCCTTAAAGAAATTTAAATCTGGTGGGAGACACTGAGGACTAAATAGATAATTTAGATAATACTACAAGTGTGGTGAATGGGTAATGCTTAGGAGAAAAGAGGAGGGGTACTTAGCTAAGTTATAGATCCAGAATGGGGTACAGAGAGGGTTACTGGAGAAATCTGGATTCATTTTGAAGTACTGTTAACCCTTAAAGAACACAGATTTGAACTGCACAAATTCACTTGTATGTGGATATTTTTTTCCCCTACAGAAAGCTTTATTTCCATTTGGCCCAGGCTTGGGAGAGGGCTTCAGGTGGTTAAAAAGCTGACTAATGGCTGCAGGGAGAGCTTTAGACAGAAGCCTTGACATCAGGGCGATGCCAGATGAGCTTGTTGGGCTCTGGGGATGCCTAGTAGTGCTTAACGGTGAGCATTTTGAAGAGATACTCACCCAGCCCAGGCTGGGAGCCAGCTACCTGGTGGAGATTAGTGAGGTGGTTGTGATCCTCTTGATGAGTTTCATCTCCTCATCTAGAAAGTGGGTCTCCAGAAAGTCACAGAGATGGGGTCTGCACTGGCAGAACCCAGGGCATGCAGCTCCAAAAGGGCCTCGTTGAGGTCCTTCTCCAGGACCATGGTGGATTCCATGGCTTCTGGAGTTTTACCCACTCATCTTGGGATGGCTTCTGCACGTCCTGAAAGAGGGTGCAGTTGCTGCTTTGATTTTGTTTGGTGCCCTTGTACTTCTCTTCAGCCAACTCCGGAAGTGGCCCATGCCCTCCAGAGCCACACTGTCACAGTGGAAATAGAAGCCAAGAGAGAAGTAGGTGTAGGAGACCCACAGATGCATACTGATCTGTGGATGATGGTGGCCTTCACCTCAGTGGAATAATTCTGATGAATCTGAGAGCTTACAGTTGATTGGCAATAAGGAACTAAGCTCAAGAAATGGTGTCGGCTGGTCCAGAGGTAGAGGATAGCTGAGAAGATGGTTCCAAAAGTTGCAACTGGGAATGATGTTGCAGGGTGGTAGGAGGCTGGAAGAAGGGGCATCCCTGAGTCTGTTCTGTTTGAACACTGTTGAAGCAAGAGGAAGATTTCTGGGACCACTGGGAGCACTGCCTATACACAGAGTTCTTACAGTATAGTACTATAATCGTATTTTCTCTTCCTTTTGATTTTCTTAATAACATTTTCTTTTCTCTAGTTTATTTTATTGTAAAAACACAGTATATAACACATACAACATACAAAATGTGTGTTAATTGACTTTATGTTATTGGCAAGTCTTCTGGTGAACAGTAGGCTATTAGTAGTTAAGTTTTTTTTTTAATAATTTTTATTTTGTTATATTAGTCACCATACAGTACATCCCCAGTTTTTGATGCAATTCCATGATTCATTATTTGCATATAGTAGTTACGTTTTTGGGAAGTCAAAAGTTATATGCCCAATTTTGACTGCACAGGTGCCAGAGCCCCTAACCCTGGCATTGTTCAAGGGTCTACTGTATTAGTGGGATTTAGCATATTCACAAGTGAGAGTTAATAAGTACAGTACATGTAGCAAGAAGTGGCATGAGATCTAAAAACACACTGTCTAGGTCCAAACCCCAGTTCCACCATTACAAGTGTGGTGAGATTGGATAAGTTACTTTTGCCCCTAATATTCCCTCAGGGAAAGCTTAGAGTACCTCCTTTAAAGGTCGTTACGCATGTAGAATTAGGGAAACATGTGACCTATTTAGATCAATGCCTATCTGTAATAAGCATTCACTAGATACTGGATACCAGTACTGTTGTTGTCTTTGTTGTTAATAATTTTGCAGAAATTCCCTCATTAGGTTTATTCTGACTGCTTTTGTTGCATCGAAGCCAAAAGTGTGCAGATAACAAGTCCTCCAGCTCAAAGTTACATGGTCATATTTGGGGGTGTGCCTGGGGGTGTGCTTATGTTCTCAGTGGCGTAAACTTCCCAACAGGAAAGCCATTTAGAAAGGAGTATTTGCCACAGCCTTCAGTTGAGGATCCTGGCTATAGGGAAGAATCCTGTGAGAGTCGCTGAAGAAGTTTTAGATGCTCATTTTCAAGAAATGCTGTGTTATTTTTCTTATATACTCCTAAAATAGATTAAAGAAGCATTCTAAGGAATTTGAAAATTGCTGATGAAGTCCTGAATATCAAATTGAAAGGAGAAATTGAGAGACTCATTAGTCTTAACCATAGTCTTCAGGACCTCTAAAATCATGGAGCCAGAAAATATCCACCTCCTACTCAGTTAACTGAATAAGCCTTCTGAGTATTTCTGGCTCTGTGGTTTTTAGTTGAAATGTGGCCAAGTACTATTAGATACCAAAGGAGATCTATTTCCCTTTTGTGACTAAGATCCATGAATTTTTACAACAAGCAGTTTTGTGCCCAGGAGCTACTCCCTTTCATTTTCTATTTATAGTTCTTAAACCACTTTACTACTGTCTATAGTATACTGCCTATAGACGGCCATAAAGTAGGTGATTTTTTCCTAATGAATCGTATGCCTTTTAAATATGATCCGTTATGGAAATTATCTTCATTAGTTTGCATATGATTCCCTTTGGTGACATCTGACAGTCAATGACTGAAAGATTGGACATTCTTGCAGTGGGTTATTCCTATTTATCTCATGGTCTAATGAGGTTCATGGAAGAGCTACATTATTTTAATGAAAGAGGACAGACACTAACTATTTTGGATATTAGCAATATTATTCTATGGTATAAAAACATTATTGCCCAGAAATAACTCTGGAAGATCACAAGGAGCTGAATCCAAAATCAGCTCCTATGGTTACTATCCCAAGAGAATCATGACTTTGTATCCCCCAATGGAGGGGCTACAGCTTACTATGAGCTCAAGGTTCCCAGGAAGTGACTTTCCTAAACAACTCCTATATATAGTTAACAATTACAGACTTCTCAACTTCAGGTCTGTGCTGTTCAAAACAGTAGCCATTAGCTAATATGGCTATAGAACATTTGAAATGAGGGTAGTTTGAATTGAGATTGCTGACAGTCCAAATATATGCTGAATTTTATAGAGTTTTCATGAAAAAAAATGTAAAATACCTCAATAATAATTTATTTTCCACGTGGTACATGCTGAAATGATAGTATTTTGGAAATACCAAGTTAAATAAAATAGATTATTAAAATTAATTTTATCTTTTTTTTCAATGTAGCCACTTAGACAATTTATATACGTGGTGTGCGTTAAATTTCAATTGGATAGTAATGCCATAAGCAATCTGTTTATTTTTTTACCAGTAATATTGCTTTCACCTTGTCCTAGAAGAAGGACCCAGAGTGCAAGTTCAGCAGGGAGCCTTGGTGTTAACACAGCTTTCTGAGGGAGATTTGTATCTTTTCTTGTGCTGACTTTTGTGTATCATCTTGATCCTTTCAAGTTCCTCCCCTCTTTTCTTCCCCTTTATTTCTTTTCATCTATTTAAAAGAAAGTAGATTGAGAGTAGTCTTTATTCTAAGGGCAGTTTAGTTCTGCTGCTAAGGTATGACCCTTCTGAGATCTTACTGAATGCTCTGGATAATCAAAAGAACTTCTTTACACTGACTGGTTGGAACTAGAATGTCTCCCAGCCTGCACAAGCTTTGGAATTGCTCAGTTTGTTCTTGAGAGCTTTTTGCCTGTTCTGGTCCAGTCTTACCCTATCTATACAAAGCTTGCTATTTAGCAGCCAATTCAAGAGATCCCTATGCAGATTTCTGGATATCTTCCTTTTCTATGGTAGTTTGTCCCACTACTGCCAGCCATGTCAGTCGTCTCAAACTCTGATTTCTAGTTCCTAAATTCAATGAGATATCCATATTCTGTTTGGTTAAATCTTTCTGTGTTGTAGTCTTAAAAACGACTCCATATGGAACGCTAGGGCTAGTAAGTCCTACCTCATTTATTTTCTTTTTCTCGGGGATCATGATATAGTGTTGCTTTTATTCTAATGTCTTAAAATAGTTGTTTCATGTAATTTGTCCAGTTTTCCGATTGTTTATGGTGTTGGGCAGGTTCTGTATGTTATTGAAGCAAAAATTCAATTAAGAATTTTAATTCGGTATTTCATGGGGCACCTGGGTTGCTCAGTCGTTAAGCATCTGCCTTCGGCTCAGGGCGTGATCCCAGAGTCCTGGGATTGAGCCCCACATCGGGCTTCTCCACTGGGTGCCTGCTTCTTCCTCTTCCACTCCCCCTGCCTGTGTTCCCTCTCTCGCTGGCTGTCTCTGTTAAATAAATAAAATCTTTAAAAAAAATTCGATATTTCATTGCCACTTCTTAATTACGTACTCTTTAATTTTCTTTAAAATTACCATACATTTTACAACATGCATTCTTGTAATGTGTAGTATGAACTTATTGTTTTACATTTTCTGGACAATACAAGAAACTTAGAACATTTTATTTAACCTCCCCTAGATTTTTGTGCTATTTTGCCCTGTGTTTATGCACACACACACACACGCACACAAACGTTTGTACATATATATGTTTATATATATAACCTCAAGCCATAATTTTTATTTAATTCTGCCAATTTTTATTTAGATTTACCTACACATTTGTCCTTTTCATTAGTTCTCATTCCTTTTGTCATTTCCATGCTTCTATCCATTTATTGTTGTGCCTGAAAACCCCACTTGGCGTCTCTTGTAGCAGAAGTCTAGTGGAGTGTTATTCCCTCAGCTTTTATTTATTTGATCAAGTTTTTATTTCACCTTCATTTTTAGATAAATAGTTGGCTGGAAATAGAATTCTAGTTTGGCAGGGCTTTTTCCCCCCTACTTTTTGTAGATATTTTTTGGCTTCTATTTTTTGTTTGCGTGTTTAGAAGTCAGCTTTCACTTTTATTCTTGAATCTTTGGAAGTAATGTGTCCTGCTCTCTCTTGTTTTTAAGAGTAACTTCATCTTTGGTTTTTTACATTTTGCAATGGTATGTTCTGTTGTGGTTTTCTTTGCCTTTAAACTGCTCAGAAATTATAATACATCTTATATCTGTGGCTTAATATTTTTCATTAGTTTTAGAAGATTATTGGTCATTAGCTGTTGAAATATTGCTTTTGCTCCTTTCCTCACTCCTTTCATGCTGAAACTTCAAGGTATGTTAGACATTTTTTTCCAAGCCCCGAATGTTCCTTAGTCAGTGTTCTATATTTTCCATATTTTTCCTTTTTCTTCTTCAACCTGGTGTTTTCTTCTTTAGTTACTTCTGTTGTGAATTACAATTTGTGGAAATAATTTGGGCTTGAAATGATGATCTCTTCCTCCTGAGAAAATTTACTTTTGCTTTTGGTAGGCAATTAGGGCAGGGTAGGTCACTGTAATCTAAACAAAGTTTGAGCTGATTTGATGCTGGGAGTGAGCCGTTGTGAGCACTCACTCTAGACATAGGGTGTAGTCCTCTGGTTTTCCCAAATGAAGGCCTTCAGTATTTCAGCGGGTATCTCCCTTCTCCTTGCAGGGCCTGGACATAATTTTTTTTTTTTAATTTTTTTTTTCTAAGATTTTATTTATTTATTTGACAGAGATAGAGACAGCCAGCGAGAGAGGGAACATAAGCAGGGGGAGTGGGAGAGGAAGAAGCAGGCTCACAGCAGAGGAGCCTGATGTGGGGCTCGATCCCATAACGCTGGGATCACGCCCTGAGCCGAAGGCAGACGCTTAACCGCTGTGCCACCCAGGCGCCCCTGGACATAATTTTTGTTCCCCAAACTCTGTGAAACTGCTGAGTGCTCTCCTAAGCTTCTAGCTCTCAGCTGAAGGTTTCAAACTGGCTAATACCTCCAGGTTAAGAGAGGTTCCCAATATTTGCCTCACCTCTCTGAGCTTCCTTTTTCCCCCTCTGGAATTGTGGTCTCATAGGTGTTTGCTTTGGTAGCTGTCCAGTGCCTTCAAAAAGATGATGTTTGTATTTATTCCTGCTCTTCAGGTTATTCTTAGTTGTGTGTCAGTCCTGAACAATTAGTTCATCATTTGCTAGAAAAGGTGATTCCTCATGGTTTGGAATTAGAAAGGCAAAGTATAGAACATGTCTTCCTCACCAACTCGAAAGTATGTTTCGTGAGGGCTGTAACTTGTCTTGAGCTCTCCTGGATTGTTATCAATTATTCAGATTGGTCATATTTTTTCCTACCTTGGAGCCACTGCATTTGCTGTTTCCTTTACCTGGAATGTTCTATTTCCTCTCTTTTTTTTTTTAAATAAATTTTATTTTTTTTTAAATTTTATTTATTTATTAGAGATAGAGACAGCCAGCGAGAGAGGGAACACAAGCAGGAGGAGTGGGAGAGGAAGAAGCAGGCTCATAGCTGNTAAATTTTATTTATTTATTAGAGATAGAGACAGCCAGCGAGAGAGGGAACACAAGCAGGGGGAGTGGGAGAGGAAGAAGCAGGCTCATAGCTGAGGAGCCTGACGTTGGGGCTCGATCCCATAACGCCGGGATCACGCCCTGAGCCGAAGGCAGATGCTTAACGACTGAGCCACCCAGGCACCCCCTCTTTCCTCTCTTTATCTAACAAACTCACACCAATATTATGGGTCTTAACTTACACATCATTTCACAGAAAGGCCTTCCCTCACCTCCTGGGCTAGGTTAGATTCCCTGTATTTTTCCTACAGTAATTTGCCCACTCAGAATTATTTAATTAATTATAATTTAATGTGTGTCCTACACAGACAGAAATTAAGTCTACTTCCTCAGACTATGCTAGCACAGTGCCTATCACATAGTAGATGCTCTCAAAATAAATGAAATCTGCACTGGGATGCCTTAAGCTAGATTAATATTTCCAAAATGTATTCCATGAAAAGGGTTCCAAGTTCAAATAACTTATGGAAACAGTTAATGCCCGCTGGGGCATTAACATATTAACAAATCTTAGAAATTTTGTTATAAATACAGCTGTTGACTTTGCTTATTCCTGTTTAAAAAAAAAAACCAGAAGAACAAAAACTCTGACTATTCTGCAAAATGTACTTCAAAGATAATTTGGTTACATACTTTCTAGAAATGTAAACTCAGAGAGTTTTTGGATTTTAGGAAAAAAATAAACTTCATCCCAGAATGAGTCAATATATTGCAAATTCTGGATGAGTGAAATCAAAAGCAAAGAAACCTACAGGACAACTCCATGACAGCAGTATTTACAGGACTAGAGTTCAGTTGATATGCACGCAAAGATTTCCTGCCTGTGGATGATTACAACCTATATGGTTCTACAAATGGCACGGAACAGAGAAGTTTCAAGAACTGATCTCAAAGGACTGTCATCACAAACTGAAAGACTATATACTGAACTGACTGTTCCAGGCACACTTGATTCTTCTGCAGTCAAGCAGACCCAGCAAGTATGTTACATTTCCCAGATTTGTGCTAATAGTTAACTAGTCCTTGCACCAAAGATGAGTGATGTGAAAAATCAAATCAGGGAAGCAGCATTTCAACTAGTAAAGAAAACAATTTTCTTTTCAGAGAATTCCCAGTGGCTAATTATAAATTGAAAATTATTTGTTTGATCATTAAGCAAGTAATAACTAATTTACATTTATTCCTATTGGCTTTCCCTCTTCCTTGCTCTTCCTCAAGCTCCTTCCTGTATTTAATGAATTTGGAAATAATCACTAGAAATACTCTGATTATACTCCACATCTGCATAACTGTTTCTTCCCTAGCCCTTTGGCTATTTTTCTCCTGTTTCGAAATATATTTGCCCCTTAAGATTCATGCCAAATTTTCTCTCCTGCCTCCTGCTTCCCTATCCACTTTCATTCCTCCCTTCTCTCTCTCAATCCTCATGTTCTTTCCCTCTTCATCATAAAGATTTTGTTGAACTGTTTTCAGAAATGGTGATACTGTTAATGCAGAATGGAATTGTGGGGCATGTAAAATTGATGTGGCACATAGAACAGCAAAATCAAGCTGAACACCAAAAAAAGTATAATGGAATTAACCTGAGCCCCACGCTTTTTCATTAACTCCCCTTTGCCATAGAATATAGCCTTTACAATTCCCAGCTATATTTTGCTTCAGGATGTCAGATGTGCTTTTTCTTCACTATTACTGAATGCTTGCTGGTAGTTGACTTCACCAGGATCCATTTCTATCAAGTATTGTCATGCAGAGTTTGAGATGCAGAGATCCATGCTATGCAACATTCATCACCCATATGGATGACTCTCAAATCTGTGTTTTCATCCATGACAACTGGACTTCAGTCTAAACTATCTTTTGGACATGTTCTCATTATACCAACAGCATCTCAAATTCATCATGTCCAAACCTTAACTGAATATTCATAATACTTCTAGCTCAGTACTTGGCATATTATAGGCACTCAAAAGATTAGTTTTCTTCTTGTATCAAACCTGCTTGTTCTCATGATTGTCTCCAATTTTTAATGAGAGTTACTATATTATTAGTCAACTACATTTAAAAAGCCAGTACCTTTCTTCTAGTATATCTTCTTCTCCCCATTTTTTTCAACAAATATTTAACTGTCTCCTATATTTTTTAGAACCCATTTTGGTTTACAGTAATTAGGAGGACACAGTTACACCCTTTATAAATTTGCAGTGTAATGGAAAGCCCGGCAGAGAAATAAGTAATGTAGTGACAAGTACAGAGTTAAATGTAGGTAATATGAGAATGCAGAAGAGAACAGTAACCCAGGTTTGGGGACTAACAGAAGATTCTCTGAAGGAGATGGCAAGTATCCTGGGTTATGAAACACAAGTGCAAATTATCCCTGAGAAAATGAGGGATGTAAATGGTGTCAGGAAGAGTTTCTCAGGAATTGGAAGCAAATGTGTCAAGTGAACACACCCCACCCTGCTTTAAGAGGGGAAGAGGTGGGGGGGGCTGAACATTGAGGCTCTCAGGTCAAAATGGTCCTTATATAACAAGTTTAAGGACACATCTCAAGGGCAGAGTACCAATGAATGGTTGGTGTCGATGGCTGGCCAATGGGCTGTGAGGGAGAGTGATAGTGAAAACCTATTGATTGTGCTACTTTTCACCCTTTCTCTTCCTGCTGTATCAGATGAAAAAGTGGTCTATTTCAGATGGTGCAGTTGCAGGAAAGTGGAGATCCCTACTAGCCTCTGTTGTTGAATCATCATACAAATATTATTTACCCTGGAAGTTTGTTTTAACCTGGAACAGAGAAACTGGCTGAGATTTTGGGGTTGTCTGTTAGCAGAAGGACACTGGCTATCTTGATTGATATTCATTCATGGAAAATCTTTCTTTATACCCAACTAAAGTTGCCACCCCCTTCTCAAACATCATCACATAATGATTCATAGCAAGTATTACTTTATAAAACTAACTTTCATTTGTTTATTATTTGTCATCTATATGTCTTTTCTAGAATAGGAATTCTGTAAAGCAATGACCTATATCTCTTGTTCACCTTTGTATTCCAGAATCTAGGTCAATAACTGGTACATAACATGAAAAATACTGTTTTGAACTGAGGACAGTTTTGCAGAAAAGGTGAACAGAGAGCACAAGACTCACTCAGCCATTTTATGAACTGCTTACAGAAAGACAAATTTGATTTTATTTCTTACATATTATGCACATTGGAAGGAGAGAGTAGAAAGTATTTATAATGATTTCAGTCAGAGAAAGAGAGACCTGAGCACCTATTTGGGTGTGAAGATAACAGTAAGGGAGCTCAGAATTCAATTAACTTGAATCATTGCTGTTGTCATTACTGATATCACACCCTGTGATAGTAATAACTTATGGTGGCAGATCTGGGGACTTCTCCTGGTAGTTTATGGTTTGCATGTGCATCTTTCAGAAGGACCTTTTGTTATTTGTTTCGCACAAGTACATTTCATTCCTGATCGGTTACTGCTAGGACTTCTGCCCCTATTGCTCTTATTGATTTTTTCAAATTAAGATATAAAGTTACCATGACAGGTAGAAATGCCTTATATCTGGAGACTAGGTGATGCTATATAATGAAATGTCCTGGTTTCTGACTCATGAACCATGAATTTTGGAGCAAAATATGAAGTCACTAAACAAAACAAATTAGTGCCGTGCCAATGACCACTAAGACAATATGATGAATGCTCACTGAAACAATAAGACTATAGGAAATTTTAAAATTTAGCCAGAAAATTCTAATAAATTTAGTGTTCTCTTGCTGGTATATTTTCAGGGATTACAAAGTATTTTGCTAGCGTTCTTTGCTGAACTTGAATTCTTGTTGATGATACATTATTGTGTCATATAGAATTGGGTTTGATTTTTGTCTCTTTCATTTGCCTATATGACTTTGGTCAAGTTTTTGCACTTTATAATTGTCCATAGTTGTAAAATAGGGACTAATAAATTGTTATACTAGGTTGCGTAAAGAATTAAATGACTTGAACTAGTAAAGGGCTTACTCATTGCTTAGGCATGAACTAAATTATATTAGCAATCATTTTGGGGATAATATATTTGAAATAATACTCAATGTTTTTCTCTTTTCAGCAATCCAATGGAATCCTTCCATAGGAAGATAAATGGCAGGATCAATGTCATCTGTCTCTCCCTGTCATACAGAAGGAGGAAATAGAGAACTTTTCTGGTACTGGAAAGAGGTTTATTAGATAATCATTCACATATATTCACCTGCCTCCTCCTCATCTCGATGGATGGAGTATACATCACTATTTCATGCATGTTAGATTTGTTCATGTTACTTGCTTTGGCCTTACAGTAGGTGGAAAGTACTTGGTCACTGGGAGGCCCACAGTTATGGTGTAAACACAAGCTTGAATGTGATCATGTCATTGAGCTTGACCTCTTGTACCCCCTGGACCCATGAGGGTGAGAAACAGGAGAAGTTGGTTTGGATCCAAACTTCAACTTGGAGCTAAGCCAGACAAGCCTGTCTAGGTTCACCAATCCCCTAATTTGCAGATGTATGAATAAATATATATGATGGTTGTTTTAAGCCACTTAATTTTTGGAATGACTTGTTACACAGCTTTACTGTGGCAGTAGATGACTGATAAAAAGAATCAGAGAAAGAAATTCTAAGAAAAGCAGAAAGTAAGAGGCAAGGTCTTGGCCATCTTTTTCTTTGGGAAAGAAACCCTGGAAATGAGAAGAGGCAGGTAAAAGTACCAGACAGATTTGTATACCAATGCTTCACTTTCTCTTGTGTATCCTAGGAAGCTTGCAACCCTGTCAAAGAAGCTGTGTATCTGGTGCCGTGTAGCACCCAACATGGTGTAGGAGCGTCAGCTGAGTAGCACCAGTGGACGGAGGTGCTAAATAGATGGTCCTAAAATTGCTGTTTAAGTTGTCCTCAGCTTGAATGTGACATTTTGACTACCTAAAATTTCTACATGTTCCAGGGTAGATACAAAGTTTTGAGAGAACTGGTGGACATGAAGAGGCCTAAGGCAAGAAAAAAGAGATTGCAGAGTGACAGGAGAATATGAAAGAGATCACAGATTTCAGCCACAGGCTTCAGTGTAGCCACCAAGCCAGAAAAGGCCTCCCACATATCAGTAAATGGCTACTGTAAACACCTGGTAATCAGGATTGGGGGCGTCTTAGCAGAGCCCAATGAGAATCTGGAAGACAGCACAAGAAGAGGCTCTGAGTGTATTCTTATGCTCAACTGTATACCCAGATATCACCTTGAGAAAGGGAAAAAAGATTGTGAATTGATTTGAAAGAAGTTAGAAACCCAACATAATTTATACGAAAAGATATTTTTACTAAACTAGAAGAAACTGTTCTCTACTGCCATCATCAGGAATTTGAGCTCTAAAGCTCAAAGATAGGGTCATATTATAGTAAATAAAGGCTTTTTATTTTTTGCATCCTTTATGATAGCATATATTTTAGCTTCACTATAGTATTGTTCATCATCATTATTTCTATTAGAAGGATCATCTGGCCAGATTCTTCTAGTAATGCTTGAATCCTCTTAAACACCATCAGGGACAGAACATTTACTATCTCATTCCATTATTGTATACCTATAAGTACTAGAAAGGCTTTCCTTATGTAGAGCTAAAATTTATCTTCCTGGAGCTCGTAACCATATAGCATTATTTCTATCCCATGGAATCACATAGAAATTTCTGTTCCCTCTTCCACATGACAGCTAGACATATCTCATAGATAGTAAAAGAGGAAAAAGAATTGAGTGTACAATTTTTTAATTTATCCATAGATCTAATAGTGTTTCTCATATTTAATTATAATTCACACGTTTTCAAATGAAAGCATCAAAACTGAGAATTGCCCCAAGTTGGAACAGTGGGTTAAAAAAAATGTGTGCGGAATATAAGATTGGGGAACATTACCTTGGCAGAAGTTTATATATAAAAAGAAGACCTGGGGATTTAGTTGACTAAAAGATTAATATGATATAGAAAGAGCAATTGTCTTATGCTGCTTTAAAGGAAGGACAATATCCCATATGATGAAAAGTAATTGTTTCAGTGTTTTTATGTTGTTAGTATCATAATAAATCATCTTAATAGAGTGATATTCTTCAGTGCCAGAGGAAGATCTGGCTGTGTTGGACTTAATAAATTATGAATTTAATCTTGGTCTCAAGTGGGGGCCTGGGTGGACTTTAAAGGCAATTTTGACTTTTTCTGAATTTTACTAACACCCTGGTAAAACTTGGTTCAACTGCTACATGTGAGATAATAGTGCTTTTGTTGTTCTCTACCATTTTGATTTTGATTTTTAAAGAGATAGAAAAATTATATCTCCTTAACAGTTACTACAAAAATTCATCTCAGAAAGAGAATTATCTTAATTTGAAAATACTTTGAGAAATGTTTGGGCCTGAAGATGAGCTCTTTGAGAACTAGATTAAAGCTGGAAATGAAGAGGAGTGGAATCTACTTTATGTAAGATAATGAAAATAAAATTAGAGTTGAAGTTGGGAAGATTGGTTGAGGAGCAGAGATTTCAGAGCTAATCTGTTACTGTGGCATAGCATAACCTACAAAGTATTGACTAATCATTTTAAAATCAGACAAAGTATGAAAAGCATGAAGAAAAGAAGAAAGCTTTAGAGGAAAAATGAGCAACTTATAAAGTAAATTTCTCCTTTCTCAATTTATCAAAAATATACAGCACAGTGACCTCTGGAGCAATCAGGAAGTTGATAGGGCTGATCAATAATTGTTTTGATAAAAAATGTCAAAGTTTTAATTTTTGGCTGATAAAATTTTTAATAATAAATTTGTACATTATCTAAAATTTTATAACAGTATTTTACATATATTATTATATGAAGAAATGTAACCTCTCATGATGATAACTATTTTTGGCCAAATATGAACACTTTATTATTTGACATCCAATCTACGTGTGCAGTTTACTTCAACCATAGCAAATATCATGTCTCTCAATCTCAACTACCATTATATATATGGAGGAGATGAAACTTATGAATGGCTGTGGAGTATTTACTTATGTGTTAGATGCTGATGGAATGCTCTCTGTATAATGTATTCTTCACAACAAATCTATACAGTAGGTATTATCTTCATTTTGCAGTGGAATAAACTAAGATTTATAGAAGTTAAGCCATGGTGGTCAATCATGTAGGCTTTGCACTTGAGTTGAACTCAGGATCCATAACTTTCTAGTGGTAGCATTTGGGAAAGTTATTTAACTTTCTAATCTTCAGTTTCATATGTATAAAATGGAGGTTATTACTGTATTGAAACCATAAGATTCTTAAGGGAAGTTAAATGAGATAACCCAGGTAAAGCAGTTAGTATGCTATTTGACACTTAGTAAGGCACTCTTTAAAAGTCTTCTTCATTTTTCCCCTTGGCTCTTCTCTCAGACCTGTCTGTGTTGTAGGAAGTATGGCAACTGGCAGCCAAAAGTCATATCATTAGAACTCACAATTCAATGGAACAAGAGACTCACTTAATATGTTATTGTCATTCTTTAGAAGGAGGATGGATCTTTACCCAAAGTTTGGATCAGATGTCAAAACTGATGACACAGCACACGTATACCATGACAGTATGAAAAAATATTATTACTTACATATAAGGTTTTCTGGGGAGACCTGGGCAGACTTGCCAAGCTAGTGAAAGAACAGCTTGGGGCACCTGGGTGGCTCAGTCGGTTAAGCGTCTGCCTTCGGCTCAAGTCGTGATCTCAGGGTTCTGGGATCGAGCGCCATCTTGGGCTCCCTGCTTGAGGGGGAGCCTGCTGCTCCTTCTCCCTCTGAGGCTCCCCCTGCTTGTGCTCTCCTTCTCTTTCTCTATCAAATAAATAAATTTTTAAAATCTTAAAAAAATTTTTTTAAGAATGGCTTGAGAGAGCAAGGAAAGGAGACTGGCTTGAGGTTTCTATTGTGATTAGAAGGTGGTGTCAGAGTGAGAGTTCCTGTGCCTGGGCAGGAACTTAGGTGGTTTGAATCTCCCACAAGCACCAGAAGAGAAACACTGGGCTTTTTCTTAGCTTGCCCAGATGTGATGCAGGAGGGATAAGGGAGAAGTGAGGCCTAAAAGCTTGTCAGCAGTCAAACACCAAAAGATAAAGTCAGACTCTATTACAATATCTCAGTTTGAGTTACCTGTTCACATGTCAGAATCATCATTGCATCTAGAAGAGTACAATACTATGACAGACGTATTGTTCACATCTGTAGCCATAGGGACAAGATCCTGAAATTGGAGCCCCCCAGATCAAATGTAATGGTGGGAAGAAAATAGCGGATCCTCAAAGAAAAGAGATGTTCTTGCTGGAAGTTGAGGGAGCACACTGAGCAGAAAATAAATAAATAAATAAATAAATAAATAAATAAATAAATAAAATTCATACCATCCCCCAATAAAAATATTATAGAGCTACCCAATAAGAAAAAAAAAATGCCTGTACCTTGTCACATGTGGTTGGTAGCACAAGTAATCAGCAGAGGTACAGAATATAAAAAGCACCGGTATTCGGATTCAAAATAAAGTCGGTAAGAATGTAAGCCCTTTCACTTGTTCTGGGGACTTGGTAAAAGTGAAAGCAGAGGGAAGCAGATCAGTCAGTGAAAGTCTTGATCTACCCCCAACTTCGCAGTTACTTGAGCCAGTAAGTCCCCTTTGTGGCTTAGGTTGATTTGTTGGCCTTAGGAACTTTCAACAAAAGAACCCTGACTTATAGAGGAGAGAACTTTGTTAGGAAAAAATACCTTATTAGGCTTTAGTATTAAAAGGTGAGACCCAAGGCCCTGAGAATTGAAGAAATTTTTAGAACAGAAGATTGAGTTGCTCTCTATGAGATGGGAAAATATATATAGAATGTCTAGTAAGGATCTTTGAGGTACAATGTGATTCCTTCTCATGATCCCTGCTCTTTAGTAAGGTGTTCTATTCTCATTAACAATTTGATGTAGCTTTTGTGGACGTGGACGAAGGGGCTGCTGAATTTCCTATTTAGTTTACTGAGGAGGGAGACAGACTCTACCTATGAGAATACAGATAATGCATGGGTTTTTTGTGTGTTTTTTTTTTTTTCACAGAAAGCCTAAAAAGTGATTTGGACTTACACAGGCTATAGAATCAGGATGGGAAATGTGAAACATGGCCCCCACATTCAACATGGAGGAGCCAGTTTCCTTTCTGTGGGTCTCTTAGGAATGAATTTTGATAAATGGAAATAACACTAACATTTACTGAATGGGATATGAACTGTGCAAAACAGTAATATTTCCTAAAATTGTCTGATGATACTGATCATTTTGGGGTACTCCCTGAAAATATTGATTTTGGACTCCTGCACCCAAATCTTCTGAATCCTATTCCTTGGAGGAGGAGGAGGTCTTAGAATTTGTATTTTTAATGTGTTCCAGATGATTTGTATCACTAAGCAAGTTTTGGAAACACTGCTTTACACAAATACGAGCTTATTTGTGGGTCTTATTTTTATTTCTCATTTTACACATGAAATTATTGAGGTTGATTAACTTGCTCAGGGTCACAGAACTGGGTGGTGGCAGAAATAAGACTTGAACTCGGTCTTGCCAAACCCTATAGCTTGAGCACTTAAACTTCTATCCTGCTTCTCCCTGAGAATCTATATTAACTGGAATTAATTATTGAGAGAACCCATGGAACTCCAGGTGTTTTACATATATCATATCATATATTATTATTATGTTATTTTACATAAATTTGATATATATCTATAAATGCTGTAATATTGGATTTTTAAATTTCCCATATCTGAAAAACATAGCATACTCACAAACCAAAAAAAGCAGACATTTCAGGTCTATATATCTTGACCCCTTAATATCAAGAGAAGTTTAACACATAAGTAACACATGCTCATAGTTGCTATATCATCATGGATCTTAGAAACTATGAACAAATTGAGTTAGTTTGGTGGTGCCTGGAAAGATAGGTTTGGCCATTTGCAGGAAAAATGCCCTATCATCTTTTGGGATGGGTTTGGTGAGGTGTAGGTTAACTGACTGACTAGTTCAAGAGTCAATCAGTGATGGTGCTGTGAAAAGCAGCATTAACACAAACAAACATCCTGAAGCAGGAGTATGTCACCTTAGTAATGACAGGTAAACCTTGAGAGTGGAAATTTGAGTGAATAATCTTTAGTGATAAAACCCCTAAGTTAAGAAGAATTTGCCACTCAGAAAGAAAAACAGAAGATTCAGTTTCTAGGTAATTCTAAAGGAGAAGTTGTTGAACTCTGCAATAGGGTGTGGAAGTCGCACTGAGAAGTCAGTGATTGCGAGTTGCATGTGCAGCCAGAGAGCTGCAGTTGCTGGTCTGAGATCTTCCTAGCTTTCCAATAGAATCTATAGGTACTCATAAGGGATGGTGGGAGACTTGATCGATCAAAAGGTGCTGGTTTGGAGAAAACATCAGTAAGCTAGCTAGCTTTGGTTACAATTGTCTATACAATTAGAATGCCGAGAGTAGCCCAAGCCAGCAGACAGCACAGCAGAAAAATGACCCCATCAACACACCAACTACTGTGTGGTCAAATCTTATCAGTGAAGGGCAGTATTACAAGAACACACCTGCCTACATGGGAAGATTTGTTTTCTTTTTGGGAACTGTTATGGGTTGAATTGTTTCTCTTCAAAATTTATATGTTGAAGTTCTGTCCCCCACCCCCAACTCAGCTCCATACCCTAGAATGTGGCCTTATTTTAAAATAGGGTCATTGCAGATATAATTAGTTAAGATGAGGTCATACTGGAGTAGAATGCACCACAATCCAAAATAATTAGTGTCCTTACAAAGAGGAGAAATTTGGACACAGACACATATAGGAAGAACACCATGTGAAGATGAAGGCAGAGATCAAGGTGATGCAGAGTCAAGGAACAGCAAAGATTGATAGCAAAGCCACCAGAAGCCAGGGGAAGAGAATAGAACAGAACCTCCCTCACAGCCTTCAGAAGGAACCAATACTGCTAACACCTTGACTTGGGACTCTTAGCCTCCAGAACTGAGAGACAATAAATATCTATTATTCTCAGACACCCAGGTTTTGGTACCTTGCCACAACAGACCTAGCAAATTAATGCAGAGACTATACATGACAATGAGAAAAGCAAAAAATAAAAATCCTCCCTTGGGGGATTTTGAGAATTGTAGAATATAGTTGGCAGTGTGGTATAAGTGAAAAATCAGACAGATCTTGTTTCAAATGTTAGCTTTATCATGTTCTGTGTAGGCATCCACAAGCAAGTTATTTAGCTTCTCTGAGCCTCAATATCTTTATCTAAAAAATGAGGATAGTAATTTGTTTAGCTGTTGTAATGATTAAATAATAGTGCTACTATTTTAATTATGGTTTCAAAAGTGTATTTTCTCCCATTCACTGTTTGATATGCATTATTTCACAACAAACCAATGAATTATGGTTTTTGCATAAATGGAAAAGAGGTTAGGTTCACGGATCCGGTAAGCACTCTTTTTAAACACAGACCTATCATCTAAGCCCAGGGTCACAAACACTACACCTGCCGCTGTCCTGGGTTGTCCGCCTAGTGAAGAACATATAATGTCTGTTGTGTTTGCTTTTTATCAGTTTTAAACATGTGTATCTCTCCGCCCCCCACCCCATCTCTGTCTTTCTCTCTCTCTTTGTCTCTCTCTCTCTATATATAAAACTTATATTTATATTTTTAAATTTTTTCATTCTACATTCTGATTTGGACTTGCTTACCAGGCTTGTTTCCTTGGTTTCTGGATGGGAGCTTGAATCAGAAGTATGTCCTTCATGATTCAGGTATCTCCAGCAAAATGATTAAATAAGACTTAACATGGCAATAAATAACAAAGGTATCAGAATTATACCTAATATATAAATATTTAACTGAATGGGAAAATCACCCCTCAATTGTCTTTTACAGAAAAAGACTTTTGTTCTTTCTCAAAATACAACAAATTTTGGTATATTAGGCATCCCTTCATGACTTAAAATTTGATATGTTTATTTGTCATATCACTATAATAGCTGAGTATAATATTTTGGAGTTTGTGTTTTGAATTGATTGCTGCTCTAAAGAAAAAAATGCTGTAAAAAAAAGCAAAGTAACTTTATGCTTCATTTAAAGGGAGAATTTTCTTATACATAACTTTCATGGCACTATGGTATTAATGGTTTGTTAGTAGATTACACTCTCTTTAAAAGATCATATCTTGTACTCACTGCCTCTCTTTGTAGAATCTATAATAGGGACTTCACAAATTATGTGCATAATAAGGTTTTCTGGTAGTGTGGATCACGTATGCTAAGCATTTAATTGCAAGTATCTTAAAATATTGTATTTCTTTCACTGATTCTATAATTCTTATTTTGAATATGTAAATGTTTTACTCAGCAAACTGGAAAAAACCCCAGTAGTTTTATTCTTACATTATGATTATTTATTAATACCAACATAGAATATGGGTGATCTTCTCCAGCTGTGGAGCATTATTTTCTATCTCAGGAATATCAGGGTCCTTTAAAAGACGAGCTGCATAAGCTTACATTTTGGTTCTCTAATATTATACAGAATTCTGTAAGATGTGGATTGGAAATTTATAACACTAAATTTGGAAGCAGTTTGGTGAAATTTATCCATGCTGTATTTCCGTGGTTCAGTTCTTAGCCTCATTTAGCCTATAAAATCTACATGGGCAATTTAAAGACTTTGCTTAACATTCTGCTTTTCGAGCATGGAACCAAGGCATTTGAGCTATGAATCACCATTTGGTAGTCTTTTCATTTTTGAAGACACTTTGTTCCCTTCAAATAAGCACCAACCTTCAAGAGGATAATTTCCCCGACAAATAATAGTAAGTGCGTGTTAGTGGTTTTCTGTCTTTTGCCTTTGTAAATGATTACCCTTAAAATCCATCGAGAATCCTGCCTGAGTGAAGGCAGTGAGAACTGGCTGGTGATTTTGGGAAAATAGGACCCAGAGGTCTGAGTGCTCATCAGGTAGGAGTATATGGAATATGAGATATTTTTTGCCTTTGTTTTCAAAGGTGACTGACATTTAAGGGAAAAAAAATGAATAGAAAGTAAATTCTGATCTTGAGACAGTTGCTCTGGTAGTCACATTTTTTAATTTTAAAATGAAAATAATTCTATAGTTATTGTTTCTTTTGGGAAATCAACATTCAATAATAGAAGTTCTGTCTATGGCTCAATAAATGGCACTTTGTATAAGAGGAAAAGAAGCCTTGGGATCTTCAAATGCTTCATATCATGTTGTACTTGGTGGCATATTTATGTGTAGCGTTTTATAGTACTTCACGAATCTGAATCCTCCAGTCATCTTGTTTTTAAGGACCCGAGGGAAAATTTACTAATTTTTCTAGACCTTGAGTAGCAAGTTTAGAAAATTTAAGGTCACATGCTATAATTTTTAAAACATCAGAGAAAGTGAATTTTAAAAATATATTTGTAATGCTTTTTGAAACGTGTTTCTTTCAGTGATTATATTTTAAAAATATAGGGGGTGTCATTGTCAAAACTTATTTTTCCTCTCAATTGTAGAATATATAATTTTAGAAAATTTGTTCACCACCTCTGTGATGTTATAGCATAAACTGGCTGTGGAATTAGGCTGCCTGGGCTTGAATCCTTATTAACTTATTATTAGCTATGCAACCTTATTAGCCATATGCAAGTCACATAAGCTTTTCTGTAACCTCATCTGTAAAGTAAGGGTATCACTAGTGCCTATTTCCTAAAGGTTTTATGAAGATTAAATGAGAATGAAGCATGTAAATCAAGTTCTCACCACAGCACTTGGCATATAGTAAGTCTTCACAGGATTGTGTGATGTTCCCTCTTTCAAGCCTGACAGGGAGTAGAATGAGCAGGGTGCACTGAAACTAAGGGTGGTGCCCTCTGTGGTTTATATTTCTATTTGCTTCTCTCTTGCTCATCACTACCTCAGAGAGCCTCTCAGGAAGCCACAGGACAGATTACCAGGGATGCCATATAATACTGGAAATGCGTTCGGAAAAATCAGAGTGCTGCTTTTGTATAGCTTTAACCACAAACACAGCATTATTGTCTGGGTAGCAATAGGTAATGTCACCTAGGCTCTTCAGTAGTTAAATTATACAATTAGAAGCACTGTTGAACTACTTTTTACAAAATGGAAAAGAACTTCGTACAAGATCCAGCAGAGCTCAAATTTGAATACCCAGCTCTAGTAATGTGCTTCTAAATATAGCTTGGATGCTTGCAATCTGCATGGCTCATCTTCCAGCATGAAGATTAGCATGTGCTCATAGCCATAAAATTGGCAGATATTTAATTTATAGTAACTAGGTTTTTAAATTTAAATGTTAGATTTAATAGGCTAGATAAAATGTAACAATTATGTATGAAAAAATTAATTGAGTCTGTTGTAATTCATTCAAATAATGCTCACAGTGCAGGATAAATGAGAAGTAAATCTTTAAAAATCTCTCACTTTACCTCCTTCAGTAGTTGCACAGATCTTCAGAGCGATCAGTTTTATGGCATGGTTCTTATTTAACAGATGCACCTGTTTATGCATCCCATGTAGAAGACATCATAGAAAATAACTGAAAGCTTGTGTTGTGATGGATGTTGAGATCTGCTCTATTTGGTTCTCTTTTTAAGTACCAGAATTCCCCAAACCAGCAATGGATACTTCTTAATTCAGACCCATCTTGCTAGATTTTGTCTTCTTCCTTACTTAGATTAAGCAAAAACAAGCTCACTTTTTAAATTGCTACAGCAGATGATTTTTGTGTTCCATGTCACGTCCCCTCAACCAATCTGTGATTTCACTCTGGGGTGGGCAGAATGCTGACATGCTCCCCAAGTTCCTAGCCCTTGGTACACACACCTTTTCCCAATTATTCAATCAATCTCTAATAAAGATACTGCTGTGAAGGGATTTTGCCATTGCAGTTAAAGTCCTAATCATTTGACCTTAAAATAAGGATATTATTTGACACATCACATGAACCTTTCAAAATTAGAGAGTTTCCCCCCCTGGTGACAGAAAAGAAATTCAGAGAGATGCACTCCTACTGGCCTGGAAGAAAGCACACATGCATCTTGTGAACTACCTAGGGTGGTTCACATGGCAGGGAAATGTGGGCAGGTTCTAGCAGCCAACAGCAGTCTCTAGCTGACAGCTACAAGGAAAACAGGGACCTACAACCACAAGGAAGTGGATTCAGCCAATAACCAGTAAGCTTGGAATAGGACCAGGGTCCAGAGGAGAACCACAGTCCCAACCCACCTTGATTTTAGTCCAGTGAGACCCTAAGCAGAAAATCTAGTTATGCTTGGACCTCTGCTGACCTACAGAAACTGCAGACTACTAAATGGGTATTGTCTTAAGCTGCTTGTTGTGGTAATTTAATGCACAGAAATAGAAAACTAATATAACCTTAAATTCTGTGCATAGTTCTGTGTGAGCCCAGACTCACCTCACAGTGGCAGCATCCTATCTCAGGGGAACTCTGGTGTGTCCATCCTTTTTCTACCCCAGGGTCTTTTTTGGCTCTGTGTAATCACAGGTTGGAAGTATAAGGGTCTTAATGCCCAGGGGGAACCACTAACCCAGTGGAGGCTAGAGCCAGTAAATAAAAGTTCCATTCTAGTGCTCTTCAAGTGGATAATTCCATATATTTCACAGAAGTCCTGGTAGAAGCAAGCCTCTGATGCCTACAGCAATAACCTCAACAACTCACTATTTTATTAGCTTGTCCTTCTTCTCAGTCTTACTTTCTTCCCACAATAAACTCACCTACGTTTTCTTGTCAGACTCTGTTTTCAGGGAAATCCAAACTAAGAGAGTTATTAGCCTTTAGATGAGCTAGATCAGAAGCAAGTAGACCTTACCTCCTCTAGTCTAATATCCCAAAAATATTGCCAAGAGATGTAGTACTGAAGATAAAAAGAAAATGTTTCCTGAGGAAATCAGAAAAAGAGAATAATACATTTGGATTGAAGGAGTCAAAATCCGGTGATTGAGATATTCCAGAATCTGCATGTGTGATCATTTTTGTCAACCCCCCCAAAATGAATATTAGAATTCATTTCATATGCCGAATGCACCATATTTATAAAGTACTTTCATGTGTATTACCTCTTTTAATTCCTTTACGATCTAGTTTTTTGTTTTTTGTGGGTTTTTNTATTACCTCTTTTAATTCCTTTACGATCTAGTTTTTTGTTTTTTGTGGGTTTTTTTGTTTGTGTTTAGTGTTGCAGTGATCTTAGGTCACTCAATAGCTTGTGGTATTCTTTTTGAGCAATAGATGTCACAGTTGTTAATTTAGGATTTTCTTTTTATAATTTAATTTTGGCCTCTAAAGAACATAATTTAAATGCTTCTTCATTTCAAAATTAATTCATGTTTTAATTTTTGTTACCTAGTGTGCCAATTCTATGATTGTTAAAAATTCTTTTAATAAATAGAGGCAGTGCATAACTTAGTGGAATATTATAACATTTCTGTTGTTGGGAGTCTATTTCTTTAATATTTACCTTACAGTTTGACTTAATAATATTTACCCAATCATTTTTAAGAAATTTATTCCAAGAGATTTCTATTTGGGATAGTAAGATTTTTAGAACTGTGAGTTTTAAGCAATTCCTGGGCCTTAAATTCTCTGCATTTTGAAGCTTTGTCATTATTTCCAAGATGAATCCTGGCTGATTATATTTTGTGAAAGGGCCTAACAGAACCATGAAATCTCTTTGGGAAAATTAGACATTCTCTGGAAGGTCATTTCTGTTTCTACATTATGTTCTCTGAACTTCTCTTGCTTAGTTCTTTGCTGGGAGATTTTTTTTTTTAACTTTTGACAGTCATTTCCTGCTGCTTTTTCGAATCTCAAAGTATAGTCTTCTGTTTGAGGTATCACAGCTGGTTGTTACAGAAAAGGTTTTTTATGTTACAATTGGAAGATTATGACTTCAGGCAGGTGAAAGTAGCAAAGAAAATAGAACTCAAACCAAAATCTTTAGTGGGGAAAAATACAAGAAAACATGTAGAATCGGTCCCAAGTTTTCAATTATGTTTCAAAATTATGTTTTAATTATATTTCCCTATGAGCTATCAGAGACAAAAATATATGATTTAGGATGAAATTTCTCATGATTCAGCTTTCACTACTGTTAACAAAATAAGTTTGAGGATACTGTTTTTGTATTTTTGCTTAAAAAGAAAGTCCATAGTTATATATCCCATCATTGTCCTAGACAATTGAAGGTTAAATTTTGGATATTTTCATGGTTAGTCTAAGTGGCGATTTCCTTTCCAACTAGCACATTTATTTCATTGAACTCTGAAATATATGTCGCCATGTCAGAATGGGTCTAAATCAATAGGGAGTGCCAGTTGCTTAGAAAGCCTAGTTCAAGAGGCCTTCCCTTTGGAATTTAGACGTAGGTTGGGGGAAATTTGGTAAGCTTCCCAACATTTAGTTATAATATGTACTCTTTTCATTCTCATTCTTTTTCTCTGAAAAGGACATTATCCAACAAAATGACTTAACACAAACCAATAACTTTCACAATTCTAGACCAGGCTACTTCAATATCTTGACATTTCTTTTGGAATTTGCAGCTGTAATTACCACTTTGTCAGCTAAGAAATCAACTAGGTAAAAGTTTAAGTACAAAGTTATATCTGGCATGAGAAGATAAATATGTGCTTCGCTAATAACTACATTTAGTAGGATGGAACCCTTCCATAGTTCTATTGACTATTTGTAAATTCACAATTACATTTCCCAATCACCCCAGACAAGTGTTGTCATTTTTTCTCCTCTGGAGGGCTTAAAGCTTTGATTATTGGCATTAATTATACTGTAAATTACCTAATAAAAGAAATCTGAAAAAAATACATTTTCTTATTTAAGAATAGCAGCAGAATTTGGGGTTTCAGTGAAGATCTTTTTCCTAGTCAAAACCATCTCTCTTACTCTAGAAAAAGCAATATATTGCCTCATCTCTTGTTAAGGACAAGGAAAGCCAGTCACTATAATTCCACAAATTAGTGAGCATTTGCTATACACCAGATATAGTACTACGTTTCAGGGATGTAAATGAATAAAACATGGTTCTTGTCCTTAGTTAGTTCATAAGGGAGAAGGGAAAGGTAGACAACTAAGTACAAAGTGCTATGATAAAGACATTGAATGGTTTTGAAGCTCTGAGGAGTGGGCATTCATTTCAGTATTTTTCCTTAACTTTCATTAATAAGATTAGATTTTTAGCTGGTCCTTGAAGGGTGAGTATGATTTATCCAGAATGGAAAAGAAAGAAGGGTTTTTCCAGGCAAAGACAAGAATATAGACAAAGCAAGTATGATAGCTTTCCAAAAGAGGAGTCTGGTAGAGAGAGAGCTGTATTAGAGGAGCCCATTTCCATCCCTGCTAAAATTCTTGTGTCCAACAGGATAAACAGAGTAGGCAAATCTTTTTTGAAAGCACTATCAAGATAATTCTGAAATGAATTCTACTCCAGCTGATTCCCACCTGGGTACCAAACTGAGAACTAGTTTTGCAATAGACAGATCATGGACTTCGAACATTTTTTCATGTGTCTGTTAGCCATTTGTTTGTCTTCATTGGAAAAGTGTTTGTTCATATCTTCTGCCCATTTTTTCATTTGATTATTTGTTTCTCGTGTATTGAGTTTGAGAAGTTCTTTATAGATCTTGGATACCAGTCTTTTATCTGTAGTGTCATTTGCAAATATCTTCTCCCANTCAGGGAAATTCAAATCAAAACCACATTGAGATACCACCTTATGCCAGTTAGAATGGCAAAAATTGACAAGGCAAGAAACAACAAATGTTGGAGAGGATATGGAGAAAGGGGAACCCTCTTACACTGTTGGTGGGAATGCAAGTTGGTACAGCCACTTTGGAAAACACCATGGAGGGCCCTCAAAAAGTTAAAAATTGAGCTACCTTATGATCCAGCAATTGCACTACTGGGTATTTACCCCAAAGATACAGACGTAGTGAAGAGAAGGGCCATATGTACCCCAATGTTCATAGCAGCATTGTCCACAATAGCTAAATTGTGGAAGGAGCCGAGATGTCCTTCAACAGATGAATGGACTGAGAACATGTGGTCCATATAGACAATGGAATATTACTCAGCCATCAGAAAGAATGATTACCCAACATTTGCAGTAACATGGACGGGACTGGAGGAGATTATGCTAAGTGAAATAAATCAAGCAGAGAAAGACAATTATCATATGGTTTCCCTCATTTATGGAACATAAGAAATAGCAGGGAGATCGGTAGGAGAAGGAAGGGAAGAATGAAGGAGGGGTAAACAGAAGGGGGAATGAACCATGAGAGACTGTAGACTCTGGGAAACAAACTGAGGGCTTCAGAGGGGAGGGGAGTGGGGGATTGGGATAGGCCGGTGATGGGTATTAAGGAGGGCACATATTGCATGGAACACTCGGTGTTATACGCAAACAATGAATTATGGAACACTGCATCAAAAACTAAGGATGTACTGTATGGTGACTAACATACATAATAAAAAATTTAAAAAAAAGAAAGATCATGGACTTTGAAATCATATAGATCTATCACTTGTTAGTTTTATAGCTTTGAGAAGTCTCATCTTTTTGTGCCACAGTGTTCCAATCTATAAAATGGGGATAACTACAACTTTACTGAGTTATCGTTAAGGTATGTAAAAATGGCAGGCACATGTAAAAATCTTGGGAAATTGTAAGCATTCTGTACATGTTATTTCCAATTTTCTTTTCTGTTTTCCAGCTTATGTGCAAAACACAGAGGTATGAAAGTGTACACTTGATTGCAGTACACTGATTAGACTCTAAGGGCTAAACTGTAATACAGATAGGTTTAGAGATTGGAGTATAAAGCTGGACATTTATATTAAGCTTTGTGAAGAGTCTTATTGTCATATAAGAAGTTCAGATTTTTAATATTATGCATGATGGGAAATTTATCAATTTTCAGTTGTTGCATAATAGACAATCCCAAAACTTCATGGCTTAAACTAATAGCCACTTATTAATATGAGCCAAAGGTTTTACTGGCTAATAATACTGATCTGTCCTAGGCCCCACTGAACTTGACTAGACTTGCTATGGTGGTTGTCTGGGTGGGATGGCCTTACTCACGTGTCTGGTGGTTGCCTGGCTATTAGGTGGAGTGACAGAGAATGTTGGGCCAAGTGTCTTTCATTACCCAGCAGAGCAGTGTAGGCTCATTCACGGAATGTGACAGGATTCCTAAGAGCAGAGGAATTAGTCTATACCTCTTGATAACAAGACCAGCAATAGCACCATTATAAAGGGGGCCTGGTGGAGAATTGCGTGTGTATGTGTGCTTTTGTTTTTGTTTTTATTTTATTTTATGGCAAAAATTATTGAAATGTTTTGTAAAAAATGATAAAATCAAATTTGTATTTAAGGTAATTACTCTAACAGCAGTGGGAAAAACAGTGAGCAGACAAAAAGCAAAATAGCTCTGAGAAGACTTACGCAATTGTACTGAGAAAAAATATCATATGAATATTCTGAGCCTTCCTCTATGCCTTAACAGGGAAAGAGGATATCAAAATTGTTGACTTATTTTCTTCCCTATGCATCACCTCTGGGAAGATTTCTGCCATTGCTGGGCTGTCATGAAAGGGAAGAGGGAAAGGCTAGAGCTGATTTCCAGAGCAGTTTTTTGTTTGTTTCTGGTAATTTGGAAGAAGCTAGTGTGGTGTAGGAGTTGTGGTGTGGGAAGCTGATGGTAAAAGTAATAAAGAGTTTTATAAAAGTTGTAAAGCGTTATATCCAATCTTCATGGTATTAAAGAAACATCAATGAAAAATGTAATGTGCCAGGTATCTTCCATTTGCCCTTCCAAATTCATTCTTAATCCTTCTCTTCTACACAAGGCTGATCTAATATGGATCACATCCATGGACAATTTGTCCACTGGCTTCTGGTTGGACAATAGGAAACTTGCAGGACATAAGGAGTCAAGAGAGTGAGCTTGGAGTATTTATTCCCTCTCAGTTAGCCAGCCAGCCAGCAAGCAAAGAAAGCAGACCATCATTGTATACATTCTTGCTAGGACTTACTCTTATTTCCAATTCCATACTTTTTATTCCAGACAAGTCGACTATCCAGGTTTTAAAAATGTAAATTATCATATTTAATCCTACAACAACTCTTATGAGGAAGGTGATATTATTTTTATTTTATAGACTTGGAAAACAAAAAGTTCAGATAGAGATTAAGTAAGTTATCTAAACCCCAGGGTTTTATTTTCCCCTAAGGCTTTTTAAAGCCACTTTGGAAGATAATCAATTTTTGTATCTAAAATTAATTTAGAGCCTTGTAAACTCACAGTAGATGAGAGAGAGAGAGAGAGAGGTCAGTGTTGAATTTTCTTTCACAGTCTTTATTCAAAGGAATTAAGGTTAAAATTTTTCTTTTAACCTCTTACCCACTATTCCTAAAGGAAATTTAAGTGGGCAAACAAATAGAGATAGGAGCAAACTATGTCATCTTCTAAAAAAAAAAAAAAGAAAAGAAAAAGAAAAAGGTAATTTTCCATTTTCCTACTTGACTGCTTGTACATAGGAAAAGTCTAAGCCCACAAACCAAGTTCTTTTTTATTAGCCTATGCAATAATAAACTTTCACTTGTTTGGGAAAACTGTTCTTGTGACATCTAATTGTCAAAGAATTTCCTCTCTTCTGGAAATGCTTATACAAATTCATATAAGCAGCATCTAAAACATACAAGAATTCTGTTTAAACACTGTAGGCCTATATGTAGTTTATGACAAATTTAAAAAACAGAAATTTGTGCAAGGCCCTTTTTCAAATATAAGGCCATCTCTTTGCTTTAATTTGTAACTTATAATGTCATCTATATCTTTCCTAATAAATATTTAAATCTTTACTTAAAACTTTTTGCCGTTCTGGACTAGTATATGCTATTAACATTTGGGAAGTTCAAGAGGTAAATTGAGAACAGCTGTGGGATGATTAATATTGATGCCTTGGGTGCAATGTTCTGTCAGCCTTTTGAGTGGTAGTAAATCAGCAGAAAAGTGAAGCTATAACTTTTCATGTCTTATTGCATACATTATCACAGGATATCACTAAAGTGGACATCTCCCACCCAACTCTTTGGCTAACAACTGCCAAGACTTTAGGTATATAAAATATATTTGAGTATATATTTATATGGTTAGCTTGTTATGAAACATATTAATTTATCTATTTTGAAGTTGCCTAGCATGGTAATTATTTTGCAAATGACTCATAATTCTTTTATCAAAAATGAAAGGTGAGTTGTTTTTTTCTTTTTCAAATTCGGGCATTTGATTTCATTTCAGTTTGTTCTGTTTCTAAATGCAAGTGATGCTCAGAATGGCACCTTACAAGTTTTCAAAACAAAATCTCTTCTTCAGACTAGAATCAGTGACTAACTCTGCCTAAGTGAGAGTGTAGGTGAGAAGTAACATCAAAGGAGGTCCATGTATCATGCAGTCAGGTTTAGTCATGAGTAGTGTAGAAAACTATTCATTTTTTTAAAAAATTTATTTATTTGAGAGAGAGAAAGAGAGAGCAGGGGAGGGGAGGGACAGAGGGAGAGGGAGAGAGAGTCTTAAATAGACTCTGTGCTTGGTGCAGAGCCCAACATGGGGTTCGATCTCACGACCCTGAGATCATGACCTGAGCTGAAACCAAGAGTTGGACACTTAACTGACTGTGCCACCCAAGTGCCCCAGTGTAGAAAACTATTCTTAAGAGTATTTCACTAAACAAGTGATGAGTTTAAAATGTTGTTTTGCTTATGTAGTAATTGTTAGGCTCTTAATGCTAGTAACATTCAAACCAGTCCTTGTCTTTCTAATTCCAGATCTTTGGGATAATCTTCTATTTTAGTCTATTTATCTCAGATTGTTACAAGCTGACAAATTCTTCTGGTTATTGGAGGAAAAATAAATGAAAGATAGATTTTCCAATCAGAAATTGGTTTTTAGCTTATTTAGTGCCCAATCAAATCTTCTGGCATCTTACACATGACATGTTCCAGAAATCATGTACCTCTGTATCACAATTTAGGACTATATTCTGGTATATTTTGAAGTTTGAGCAATTCCATACAAATCTGCAAATTTTAATAAGACTACAGCCAAACTGCTTTCATATTGCATTAAAAAAACCCAACATACTTTCAATCCTCTGGCATATGGGCTTTTGTTCATAGTTCCCATTAGATCATTACTGGATCTCATGAGATACAGAAATTTCTTTATTACTATAAAGGGAGGAAACAATTCAGTGGTGTTATGGACTAAATTCATATATTGAAATTCCAGCTCCCAATGTGATGGTATTAGGAGGAGGGGCTTTGGAGAATGATTAGGTCATGAAGGTAGAGCCCTCATGAATAGAATTAATGCTCTTATAAAAGACCCCAGAGATTTCGCTCTCTTTCTTTTTGCCAAGTGAGGATACAGTGAGAAGTTGGCAATTTGCAGTCCCAGAGAGGGCTTTCACCAGAACCCAGCTATACTGGCACCCTGGTCTCAGACTTACAGCATCCAGAACTGTGAGAAATGAATTTCTGTGGTTTATAAGCCACCCAGTCTTTGGACTCTATTATAACAGTCCGAATGGCTAAAACAGAAATTGGTACTTAGATTGGGAATGCTGCTATAACAGATACCTAAAAATGTGGAAGCAACTTTGGGACTGTGTAGTGAGTAGAGGCTGGAAGAATTTTGAGGTGCATGTTAGAAAAAGCCTAAATTGCCAAAAACAGATTTTTAAAGGAGGTTTTGGTAAGAGCTCACAGAGAAAAGAAGAGAGCTGTAGAGAATGTTTCTATCTTCTTAGGGAGCAAACCCAAGTAACCATGAACAGAATGTTAGTAGAAGTATGGACAGTAAGGGCCATTCTGATGAAATCTCAGATGGAAATGAAGAATATGATACTGGAAACTGGAAGAAAGGCATCCTTTCATAAAGTGGCAAAGAACCTGGCTGAATTGTGTTCATTTTTTAGTGTTTTGTGGAAGGTAGAACTTATAAGTGATGAAATTGAATATTTAGCAAAGGAGATTCCTAAGAAATATGATAAAGGAGGAGCTTGGTTCTTCTACATAGCTTATTATAAAATTCAAGAGGAGAGAGATGAACTGAAGATGAAATTATTAAGCAGAAAGGAATCAGATCCTTAAAAATTTGAAAATCAACCTGTCCGTATTATTAAAAAAACAGAAACAACAAAAAGCTGCACAAAAAATGAGAAACCTGTTCAGAAGACAACACTAAGAATGTGAAAAACCCAGCATTGGTTAAGGAGATTGGTATGGGTGTGAACCATGGACTTAACTCTCTCAACAAAAGCCAGAAATAGAGATGTGATTATACCAGTGGAAACATTGCTGGCTGAGACCAAAAGAAACAGAAGACAGTTGAGCTTCTTAGACCTGATAGGACTGGACTGTAATTATTTGGTTGTGAACTGTGCTATTATTCAAGACAAGAAAAGAAGGATGCCCAAAGGTGATTCTGACATCTCTGTGGTAAGAGGCTGCCCCTCCTACCGCAAGCCCAGGGTGCAGTGGAGGTGGGGAGGAAGCTGTTTCCACTTTGTTTCTAAGGATGGGACTAATGCTCAGAGGAACCATGGGAGAAGGGTCAGCCAAAGGAGCCTCTGGGGGCAGAAATCCCACCCCAGCAGAAAACAACATGAATTCTTGAGACTTGACCAGTATTTACCTTTTAAACTGTAATTTACACTCACTTTTATCTTGGGTGAATCTCAACAATCCATTTCCAATTAAAGTTTTCAATATGGATAATTTTCAGCAGTACTTGGCATTTTGATGTATGGTAAATTGGTTGTAAAAATGATCACAGTTGTTGGTCTTCTTTGTATTTA
This sequence comes from Ailuropoda melanoleuca, assembly GCF_002007445.2. Taxonomy (NCBI): domain Eukaryota; kingdom Metazoa; phylum Chordata; class Mammalia; order Carnivora; family Ursidae; genus Ailuropoda; species Ailuropoda melanoleuca. Next base: position 51,842,682 of record NC_048227.1, read on the forward strand.
TGCCCTTTGCAGTGTGTGAATTTGCTCCTTACATCAAGAGATAGAGTCTATGTCTTCATCTCTTTAAACAGGGTAGGTCTCATGCCTTGCTTCAGATAATGTGGTGAAACTGTGCCGATTTCAAACATAGGCCTCAAGGGGTCTTAAATGGTTCGACTTGTCCTCTTGGTCTCCTGCCACCACCATATGAACAAGCCCAGGGTAGCTTGCTGGATAATGAGAGACACATTATCATTGACACGTAGTAGATGCTCATTAAAATGTGATTAAAAAGAAACGAATTCTGGCATTCCATAGGGTTTTGTCCTTGTCCATTTCTGGCCACTTATTGCTCTCTAAAGTGTGATAGATTATAAACTTAAGTTTCACCAATATCTGCTTCTCCCTTCCCTGGAGAAGGAACATACTGTTCCTATTCATTAAATTTGGGCTTACCCATGTGACTAGATTGACCAAAGAAATATGAATGAAACTGGCAATGTGTTACTTTCAAGCTTTAAGAACCAACTTTTGCTTTGCTACATTCTTTTTTTCCTCATCATTACAAAAGGCAAATGCTCCACATAGGGCCTGTTCCATCAGCCTGAATTCCAGAATAAGGATGAATTAGAGTAGAGTTGCAACCAACTCTTGATGGACATGTTGCATGACCAGGAAGAAACCACTGAAGTTTTAGAGTGTTTGCTGATGCAGTATGCTCTAGCCTAATCTGATCCGTATACTAGATGATCACATCCATGTTTCTACTACCACTACGTAACAATCAAATGTATATTTCTATCCTCATATATTGCTAGTGGGAATGTCACTTAATGAAGCAATTTGGGAGTTTCTTAAAAAGTCAAATATATACCTATTATGTAACCCAACAATTTTATTCCTACATATTTACCTAAGAGAAATGAAAACATGTCCACACAAAGACCTTTTGCAAATATCCATAATAACCAAACATATAGTGAATTTCCAGTAACATGTGAATGGCTAAACAAAATTAGTATACATCCATAGAATGGAATACTACCCAGCAATGAAAAGGAATGAACTACTGATACATGCAAGGTCATGAATGAACCTCAGACTCATTATACTAAGTGAAAGAAGACAGACACAAAAGTATACATCTTGGATTACCCCATTTGTATGAAATTTCTAAGCCATACAGACAGAACGGATCAGTGTCTGCATGGGGTTGGACATGGGCGAGTTCTGAATGTGGAATGTCACAATGGTTGGCACAACTGCAAAATTTACTAAAAATCATCAAACTATACATTTACAATGTATGAATTTATAGTTTATAAATTCTACATCAATAAAACTGAAAAAAATATACCTAGGCCCAATTTTTCTCTGAGTTATAGATATATATCTATTAGCTATTTCTGCCTAGATAGCCCACAGACCCTTCAAAATTATACAAAACTAAATCATGTATTTTCTTTATCACCCCAGATTATGTTTCTGAACTGAGATTACCTATAGGATTGCTGGACTGAAAGCTGCTCAAGCTAAAAATATTGGGTTCTTTCTACACTACTTGTTTCTTTTATCTCTCTATCCAAGTTGCCAACTGTTGATTATATCTTTTGAAAATCTCTTGACTCCTCTTCAGTTCCTCTCATTTCTTACTTTCATTCACTTACCTGTTTACTTTTTTCTCATCTCTGACACTGTCTACATGTTCTTAATCTAATGTAGCAATATTTGAAGAATTTATTTTTTTAATTTTCTACTCAGTGGCCAGAGACTTCAAGATGCTTTATCACAATGGAACAAAAAAGTTCATAACATAAATTATGATATTTATAATAGAAATTATTATATTATATATACTTGATATAGTGATATGCCCCTCACCTCATATAACTGAACAAAAATACATAGAGATAACATTCTAGACATTCTGGGTTTCAAGGTCCCAGAGCAGAGTGACCTTAGCATTTAACTTGAATTTCAGTTTACTCCGAGATGAACATAAACAGCCCACAGCCCTTAGTGCACTCTAGCTGGCCTAACTTCAAAATATGGTTTGAGCTACTTTCAAAGGCAGTTCTTCAACTTATTTAAAGCATTGAGTTTAAAGTAGAAAATTCCTCCAGAACAAGCTACTGAATAGCGATTGCCATTGGAGAATGCAGGTGTGACCTAGGTTTGAGGGCATAGATTCAGACATTAGCGGGAGTGAAGGATGATTGATAAATAGGTTACACATTAGAAGCCCAGGGAACACAACACCCTGACTTTTGTATCTTCAAAGACCCTGGGGCTAACAGACCAAAAGCCACAGGTGCAGAGCTCTCCTCTTCCACATCTACCTCAGGGTAACTCCTAGACTCATTATAATGCATTTGCATTGTAGTTATAGCCCCCCACCCTCCCATCCCCCACACCCACCCATGGAGAAAGGCTGCCTTTACTGCTCTGGTAGAAACATCCTAGGATACCTGTGGGAGGAGTCCCTCAAATGATTGGAAGCCGCCTCCATTAGAGACCACCCCACTGTACATCACAGCTCCTCCCAACCCAGAGAGGTACAACAAATATCTAATCCCAAATAACTTAGGGTGGGAACCTACACCCCCTGGAACCTTGCCTGCTGTCCCACCCTGAGAGTGTACTGTTGTTTTATTGAAACTGTTTTCTGCTGTCACTTTGGGTGCATATTTCTAATTCCTTATTGCATTGGTGCCAAGAGTGGAGACACAGTGCTTTTTGTGTTGACAGTAGGCTTAGTGACACTTATTAATATCATAATATTATATATTAATATATATGTATATTAGTTAATATATATATATTAATGTTACTCTGCCCTGGCCAGGCAGCTAGTCAGGAGATCCTCCCATCAGGTGTAAAGTGATCATGCAAGATAGTAGGTCTTATTCAGCTCTTAGCACAATGATTAACTTCTCCCTCCCGAAAGGCCCTCAGGCAATGTTGTATTGGAAGCCAATTATATACCCTCCCTGTGCCTCATTTCTTATATCTTAAAGTAGACATAATAAATACAGGTCTTGTGGAATTGTTTTGAAAATGAAACGAGAAGATACGTAAACACTAAGATACTATATACAGAAAAGAGCTGACAGAAAGTTCTCTCCATATTGTTTCCTCTCAGTCCCATACTTACTGGAACATTAGTTGGAAAAAAAAAAGTGTTAAGTTTCTTATTAACATTTTTCTATTTAGTAAAGGAGATTTTCTAAGTTTTTACATGAGATTCAGTAAGACGCTATGTATAATGACAAAAATTATGGCATTGAAATTTTTAAGTTTTTCTAGATAATATCTCATGAAAACTCATCCAAACTCTCTTAAGGAACAAAATTCTGAACTTTAATTAATTCATTCAAGAAGTTCAGGGGCTCCTGGGTAGCTCAGTTGGTTAAGCGTCTGCCTTTGACTCAGGTCATGATCCCAGGATCCTGGGATTGAGCCCCATGTGGGACTCCATGCTTAGTGGGGAGCCTGCTTCTCCCTCTCCTTCTGCCCCTTTCCCCTGCTCCTGCTTGCTCTCTCTCTCAAATAAATAAATAAATAAAATTTTTAAAAAGTTCATACTTGCTGAATTTTTGCCATGTGCCAGGAATAATGCAAAGAGCTTGAGATAAAGTGGTGAGGGGGGAAAAGTTATCGTTCCTCCTTCAGATAGTCCCTGCACTACTTACAGCCTACTAGATAGAAGGATACAGGTACTAATAAAACAATCTTATAAACGAATGTAAAATTAAGTCCTATTAGAAAAAGGTGTGGTCTGATCAGGGAGAAAGTCTTTGACAAAGTGAGATCCTTGATCTGAAATTTGTGCAATTGATACATAGGATGTTAACCGGATCAAATGAAGGGAAGAGCTTTCTGGGCAAAGGGGGGACCACTGGACAATACTCTGTTGGAAGGGGTCAGAGCATATCTAAGGGAAAGCCAAGTGAATCTGGAGGGGAGAAAGTGAGGGGTATATGGGTATGAGATGAAGCTGGAAAGAGAGGATCAATTTTTTTTATGTTGGGGCAATAGAAAATCATTTAAGTTTAAGTAGGGAAGTAATACGATTTAAATATTGAAAAAACAGACTAGATGATATAATACAACAAGGAAAAAAAGATTAAAAGGAAAGGGAGAAAACTGTCATTGTTTACTGATAAATAATGATAAAGACTTTACATAAAAACCCAAGAGAATCAGTAGACCAAGTATTAAAATAGGAGAGTTCAGAAAGTATGCCAAATGAAGATGAATATACAAAGATCAATAACGGTTCCCCATAACAGCAATAACAAACTAACAAATCCATAAAATAAAACATAATTTAAAATCACTACAAAAACTACAAACTGTTAGGAACTTATTAAAGAACAATTACCACTAAAAATGCAAGCTTCTTTACAAAGGATATGTCTTTGTCACTCCTGTATCCTCAGTGCCTTGCACATAGCATGGAACATTGGAGATGCTCAATAAATATTTGTTCAATGGTTGAAAGAATAAATGCATATGACTTTTATGGAGAAGATTTTAAAACTCTACGAAAGAACATAAATATATCTGAATCATTATAAATATATCTTTCTCATGGATACACAATTAATATTGAAAACAATCAGTTAGTCTTAGATAATTGTATAAATTTAATCCAAAAATGAATGAAAATTGTAGCAGTCCTTTCAGAGGAATTTAGAAAACCTCTGATTAAACCTCTACATAACATGCTTAGGTTTCTTTCGCTTCATCTTCAACTCCATCAAAACAGAAGCTATAGAATCCCAGTGATGCATGATTCACCAAATTCTACATTCTCTTATTTCTCTTACTCCAAATTTTATTATTCATTGGAATTTTAAACAACATATTTTTACTTCCATTTCTTGTTTCTCTAACTTAATCACTGTAGACTCTTATTTTTATAGTGTGATACTACTAGGCCTTTCTAGTTTTCCTTTACCTTCCCTTTCCATCATCTACATCTCATTGTCTCTGAGTCGTAACTACTGTGTCACTATTACAATTAATTCTGTTCCAGAATCAAATAAGTCTTCTATTCTTTCTCTAAAGGTTTGTTTAAATAAATTATAATCAGTTCCTAGAGTAGTGCCTGGAATAGAGCCAATGAATGAATAAAACTAAAAATCTAATAGACAGTGTTTATATTTTTAATAATGTAGTATTGCTAAGGATTATGTTTCCTTTATTATTGATCCAAAATGATGACTCTTGCATTACTCAAAGAGGGTGTTTCCAGCAACAGTCAAAATGGATTATTTTTCTTACACTTCAAACAATTATATAATCTCACATCATGTTTTATTTTCTTGTACATCTTTTTATTTTTCCCTCTGAAATCTACTCATCTTTCTTTTTTATTATTAATTTAAAAAAATGAATCTTTGCCGTATCCTCGTTTATATAGCCTCTCAGTTTTAGTGCCTGTTGCACAGAGTCTCCATTTATCTGGAAAACCTCTCTTTCTCAGGGCCTTTTAGTCACAATTTACATGTTTGCTTGCAAGCCCTGAAATTATCAATCCTTGAGCTTCCTTTTGCTACTTTCTCAATTGAACGTACCATCTTCTGAATTGCTTGATTTTTGTCCCTTGTTTTGTAAAAGTATAACCTCAAGAATGGGTGTGTGGGAGGTAAACTTTCTGAGTTCTCGCATGTAAAGAAAATATTTAATCTGCATATTGGCAAAGATGGCTCAATTGGAATCTTGGAACCTGTCCAGCTGGATTAGTATTACTTTCTTTTGTGGAAGAGTATGGGAATAGGAGAGTTCGAGGTGTGGGTGTGTAAAGGAAAAGACTATAAACTGGAGAAAGTGCCCTTCCCGGATAACAATAACCATAAATTCTTGGTGTCACGTACTATGTCTTGTTCATCATTTTATTCCCCACAGTGCCATAGAGAGTGGATACTCAATTATAGTTTCTTTTTTTTTATAATAATATTTTTTTTATTATATTATGTTAGTCACCATACAGTACATCCCTGGTTTTTGATGTAAAGTTCCATGATTCATTAGTTGTGTATAACACCCAGTGCACCATGCAATACGTGCCCTTCTTACTACCCATCACCAGCCTATCCCATTCCCCCACACCCCTCCCCTCTGAAGCCCTCAGTTTGTTTGTTTCTCAGAGTCCATAGTTTCTTAAAGTAGATACTTAGTTAATATTATTGACAGAACCGATGGCATTGCTAGGCTCCAAATGTGGTGAGATAGCCAAGCTGGCAACAAATCTGCATGCTTACAATTCTGCAATTGTTTTCTTTCTTTTCCTACAATATATTTATTTGAATGATAACTTTTTAAAAATTCTGGATAAGAAACCTCTCCTGTGATGTTTCACTTGACTTAAGTGCTTATAGGCACTTGTAAGTGATGTCAACCTTCACTGGGAGCCAACTCCTTAACAATGCATGTCAATCCCAACTTTTTTCCTTGGCCTGTTTTTCCACGTTCTCTCAGCCATTTAGGTTATCTCCTCTTATTCCAACACATCCTATCCTATCCTTGTATCTTGGATTCAGTGCAGGTTTTACCTTCTTTCGGCTACAGTTTAACTTTTTCTGTTCTGGCAGGATGTCCAATGACTAATTTGGACAACCTCCCTCTTGGGCATATTGAGCCCTCCTCCTTTCGGGTGGCATCCTGGCTTTTATACTATTATTTCTAGGATATGACATAAAATGGAGCTAAAGTCATTATGAAATTGTAATGTTCAATTAATGGCCATGGTAGGTTTGAAGAAGCTTCTCAGTTAATATTCTTGTGTGCCAAGTAGAATATATATATATTTCTTTTTACTCTGAAAATAATTATCATGTTGAAGGATTCCAGCAAAGACTCAGAGGCAAGCCTGCTTTATTCTTAACCAAACTTGTATAAAACCTGTGTCATTCTTCTTCTGTAAAGGCTTGACTGTAAGAGATTTAATATGGTGTTTAAAATTTTGTTGAACATGCCAGATATTGATTTAATAGTTCTTTTATTTCTTCCCATTATAATTGACTCTTACACATTTTTTTTGTTTGTTTGCTTGTTTGTTTCCATAAACAGGGTAAAACTTAAAAGTTGTAGTTCTTTTTGGACAGCAAGTTCTTTCTAAGGAAAGAAAGAATCTAAAAAGGCTGAAGCTACACACTACATTTGTTTATCCTGAAAATGCACTAGATATCTGGGATCCCCTTAATAAGAAAAATGAAAAGATGACATACAATGATCAACAACAGCAGGTTTCTCATTGAAATTTGCTTTTGAACAGAATTATAGTTTACTTCCTTATTTGCACAAATTTATTTTTCCTTTTATAGAACATGATGGTTTTTGGCCAGAAAATGTGATACAACTATCATTTCAAAAAGTCTTTAAGAACTTTGCTATGAAATATGTAAGGCAAACAAAAAAGATGTGAAAAAGGAAATTTTGTCTTTTGGATGTATTCCACCAAGAGTATGCAGCAAAAGTATTGCCTTTTAAAGTCATTTGATATAAATCTTCCTTCATGTGATTATTCTGCTAACTTGACACGTTTATTATTGTTGTTTTCATCTTTTTACGGACTACTTGTTCTTTTTATTTAATTTTATGTTTAAAATATATAAAGCATTTTCATGAGTCCAAAGTCAAACTATATAACAAGGAATATTTACAGAAGCCACAATTGTATCCTTCCCATTTCCATCTCTCTCTCTTCCTATAAATTGCCATCACTTATCTTCCTAATGTTTTCCTTTGAAAATATAAGCAAATACACATATCTGGACACACATATTTGAATTTTCCTCCTTTCTTACACAAAGAGTAGTATACTTTGTTATGTACTTTGTTTTTTCTCAATAATATATCTTAACCACTTCAGATTAAAATGAGGATCTTCCTCCAATGTATGGCCACGTAGTACTTCATTTTATTTATTTTATTTTATTTTATTATTTTGTTTTTAAGATTTAATTTATTCATTTGAGAAAGAGAGAGAGAGCACACAAGCAGGGGGAGAGGCAAAGGGAGAGAGAGAAGCAGACTCCCCGCTGAGCCAGCCAAAAGCATTATGTGGGGCTCGATCCCAGGACCTGGAGATCATGACCTGACCCAAAGGCAGACGCTTAACCATATGAGCCACCCAGACACCCCTTAGTACTTCATTTTAAAGATGTGCCCTAGCTTAGTCAAATAGTCCCCTATTTATAGGCAACTGTGTTATTTCAAATATTTTGCTATTATAGATAATGATACAATAAACAGTTGGTACACATGAAAATTTTCATAATTTCTGGTTAAGTAAAGAAAGTAGCAAGAGTTGCTGTTGCATACTGTTTACTTAGTATATATGAAGTATTTCAAAGGGATACTGATTTTGGACAATGTACCTGGCCGTTCTAGGGACTTGCATGTAATGTCTTTGAAGTTGTCTTTTTCGCATTCATTACAACTCATTGAAATACTAGACCAAATCTAAGGGAATTTTCTTTTCTTTCTTTTTTTTTTTTTTTTAATTTATTCGACAGAGATAGAGACAGCCAGAGAGAGAGGGAACACAAGCAGGGGGAGTGGGAGAGGAAGAAGCAGGCTCATAGCTGAAGAGCCTGATATGGGGCTCGATCCCATAACGCCCGGGATCACGCCCTGAGCCGAAGGCAGACGCTTAACCGCTGTGCCACCCAGGCGCCCCCTAAGAGAATTTTCAAATATGATTTTGAGTAACTGATTTTGCCATACCTGCTGACTTTAGAGTCACACTTGCTCTCTCTTCCTCCCCCCACGAATGTCCTATTGGGAAATAGGGTGATGGTCAAGAAAGCCTGCTTGTTAGTTTTCTGTACATCAGGGTTTCCTTTCATCTATCTACCTTCCAAAATTTGAATGGCCAGGTCATTCAAGGAGTGGCCAGTATTCGAGCAAAATTTATAGACCCCCAAGTTTACAATAGGATAATATGCACTGGAAAGCAAATGTAGTCCTTTACAATGAGAGATATGATTGCTACTGCTGTTGCTTTTATTAACTTAGGCCCATCAGTGCATTGTCTTTCCCGTAAAGAAGACTATTTGGGAAATCACTTTGAGATTGGAAAGTAGCTAAGTGAACTTGTAATCTCAGAGATATAGGTAGAAGACCACAGAAATAAACGTTTCTTAACAGGACCAGGCCCTCCTGTCTAAGAGGATCTACCTTCTTGAATGTGTATACCTTATGCCCTCATTTCTCCTTAACCTCTGTCTATATGACAATTTCCCTTTAACTTCTGGTAACATTCCAGTTCACATAAATTTATTCTTGATTACCTTTAAAGCCTGAGGCAAAGTGGTTGAGCCAAATAGAACTTTAAAATCTCGATCAAATAAAGTGATTTGTTATTAAAAGATGAAGTCTTCTCAACAAACACCATTTATTTTGTGTAGCGGTGATATGCAAAGAGTGAATCCCAAATTTTGCAATTCCAGAACTACCTGTAAGGAAAACCAAGAAAAATACCATGATTAAGGGAAGAAGTCTAAAAAATGAAAACAAAAAACTAAAAAACCCTTAATTAAACCACGGAGGTTGTTTGAGATTGGAAAGGAATCATTTAGAAGAATCTAAAATAAAATTTCAGTAATTAATTTATGCTTTCAGTGAAGAATTTGCCTTCATTCTAAATAGTTGCTTTCATTTTTAATGACTTATCTTTATTTATGATTATAACTGCAAAACGTCTATTTTGAATAGAGGTTGAAAGACATATTTGACGCCTTTCTATGTTTTGTATTTTCCTTGCTTGGTTGCTTGTTTCCTCCTTTTCCTCCTTCCTTCCTTCTACAAATATTTACTAAGTGATTACCATGTACCATGAACTGTGTTAAGTAGTAGATCTCTGTATTTTCCTCTCCCGGAAAATATTCTGTTGTTTGTAACAACAAACTCTTATTATAAATCTTGCCAGAAGGGTATGTATAAGGTATAATGATAAAGACATGGAACACATAGTTATTTCATATATTTAGTTTTAAACACACATACTATCTACATAGGTCAGAAGGATTCAAATATCAAATGTAAAGAAAATGAATATTTGCTATTAATGTGCATGGATATCACTACTTTAAAAAAACGTCATGTTATTGGTGAAAGCCTTGATCTTTTCATGCATGTTTTTTCATCTTTCCAAAAATTCTGTGCTTCAGAATAGTGATTTAAAAAGCATATTTTGAAATGTGTTTGGCACAAGACACTGAGTTTTTATCTGAAGTTCCTCATAAATAAATGATCTATTTTTTTCCTAGCATCTGAAAGAGCCAGTTCCATTTCTGATAGACTTCTCAAAGTTATCTACCTCACCATCTGTGACATGAATGGAGAACAAAATTATATTACCTATCCCTACACTTCCATAATTTCATTTTGGCCTCTGATATTGCACAATTTTGTGAAGCATCAGTTTAGTAATTTCCCTTGGTAGGGGACTAGGAAGGTTTTTTTTTTCTTTTAGTTGGGAAAGAAGAAATATTGTTAATTGTATTTTTCTAGTTGGAAAAGCGTTCTATTTGCTTAACTTAACTGCTATAATTCTTTGGTTATGTGAAGCCACCAAAGCACTAGATGCTTGTAAAAAGGGACTGTGTAGCAGTTAATTAATGCCTCATTTGAATTTTAACAACTATGTCAGCAGAAGGTGCACTAAACAGCAAGAGGTACCCTAAACGAATGAAATGAGCAAGCTTCAGTGCTCTCAGATGACAAGTAAGGTGAAATGTTTCAACAGTTCTTCTCCAATGTTTAGCAGCAATTTTCTGTTTTGTTTAAAAAATATTAGTTGATCACCAGCTTTACACAGAGGGTTCAGGTGGCTGCTGCTAAGAAAAGATAGGAAAGAAAAGTCTCTTCAAGGAGATTTTAACTGTCCAGGGAGAAGAAGGAATTGCAAAAGTAGCTGTTATATACCACAGAGTATGCTGGGTAGCAAAGGATTAAAAAAAGAGTGGGGGAATCCCTGGATGAAGAGATCTTTTCTAGATAGGAAAATGAGAAAAGACTCAATGATGGGAACTTCAAAGGAAAAGAGGGTTCCATAAGTTGATATGTGGAGATGAGTGTTCCTTCTAAAATTGTTGAAATATAATTCAACAAATCAAACAGTGACGGGTAAGAGCAAAATAAACATTTGAATACAGGCAAGAACTTAGAAAGTTTACCATTTCTGCTGTCTTTCTGGAAAAAATCATTCAAGACTTGTTTCCGATCTTAGTGGGAAAGCACTCAGTGTTCCAGCCATTAAGTATGATGATGATTAAGTATGATGATAAGTATGATGTTAGCTATAAGTTTCTCTTAATCAGGCTAAGAAAGTTCCCATCTAATAGTGGGGCATTAAGAGTTCATGAATGGATGTTGAATTTTGTCAAATGCTTTTTTGGTATGGGTTCAGATGACCAGATATTTTTGCTTCTTTATCTGTAAATATGATGGATTACATTGATTGATTTTTGAATTTCAAACCAGCCTTGCATTCCCAAGATAAACCCTACTTGCTATTGAGGTATTATTCTTCTTACATATTGCAAGGTTACCCATTTATTTTCAATGCTACCTGCATCATATATGTCCCTATATGGCCAGAATATGGTCAGTTTTTGTAAAAGTTTCCTGTGTGTTTGAAAAGAATATGTATTTTGTGCAAATTGGTTTAAATGTTCTATAAATGTTTACTAGATCACTTGTTAATAATATTGATGGAATTTTCTATACTCAGAATTTTTATTGGTCTATTTGTTTTCTCAATTACTGAGAGAGATGGATTAAAATCTCTTACCAGTGTGGATTTGTCTATAGTTTCTTATACTTCTATCAGTCTTTGCTTTGTATATTTTGAAGTCATCATGATTACAAATTAGATTGGTACATTTTACTAGTGAATTGACCATCATTCTGAAATCCAATTTAGCTCTAGTAATGCATTTAGCCTGAAGTTCATTTTATCTGATATTTATACATATAGAGTACCTCTCTTTTTAAAGAATCCTTGACCTTTTTTTTTGAAGTTGTGCTTTTCTAGATCATTTGCATATCTTACATAAATTTGATAATTAGCTTGACAATTTTTAATAAAAAATCTGACTGTAATTTTGTTGGCGATTACATTGAATCTATAGTTTAGAGAAAATTGACATCTTGACAATAACAAATCTTCCAATTAGTAAACATGATACATCTCTGTTTTTTTTTACATCTTCTGTGATTTCTTTCATTAATATGTTGTAATTTTTAGCATCTAGATCTTGTTTATGTTTTATTAAATTATTTATTTATTTAAAAACTGAAAAATTCTTTATTTAAATTCAACTTAGTTAACATGTAGTGCATTATTAGTTTCAGGGGTAGAATTTAGTGATTCATCAGATGCATATAACACCCAATGCTCACTACATCAACTGCCCTCCTTAATGCCCATCACCAATTACCCCATTCCCCCACCCACTTCTCCCCAGCAACCCTCAGTTTGTTTCCTATAGTTAAGAGTCTCTTATGGTTTGCCTCCCTCCCTATTTTTTTTTACTTTTTTTTTTCCTTCCCTTCCTCTCTTTTCAACTGTTTTGTTTCTTAAATTCCACATATGATTTGTCTTTCTCTGGCTGACTTATTTTGCTTAACATAATACCCTCTAATTTCATCCATGTCATTGCAAATGGCAATATTTAATTCTTTTTGATGGCTGAGTACTATTCCATTGTATATATATATACCACATCTTCTTTATCCATTCATCTGTTGATGGACATCTGGGTTCTTTCCATATTTTGGCTATTGTGGACATTGCTGCTGTAAACATTGGGGTGCATGTGCCCCTTCAAATCACTCCTTTTGTATCCTTTGGATAAATACCTAGTAGTACAATTGATGGGTTATAGTGTAGTTCTATTTTAACTTTTTTGAGGAACCTCCATACTGTTTTCCAGAGTGGCTGCACCAGTTTGCATTACCACCAACAGTGTAAGAGAGCTCCCCTTTCTCCACATCTTCACCAACATCTGTTGTTTCCAGAGTTGTTGATTTTAGCCATTCTGACCAGTATGAGGTGACATCTCCTTGTGGTTTTGATTTGTATTTCCCAGATGCCAAGTGATGTTGACCATTTTTTTTCATTTTTTTAAACATTTTATTTATTTACGAGAGAGAGAGAGAGAGAAAGCAGGGGGAAGGGCAGAGGGAGATGAAGAAGCAGGCTCCCTATTGAGTAGGGAGCTGGATGTGGGGCTTGATCCCAAGATCCTTGGATCATGACCTGAGCCGAAGGCAGATGCTTAATGAACTGAGCCACCCAAGTGCCCCTGAGAATTCTTTTCATGCGTCTCTTAGCCTTTTGTATGTCTTTGGAGAAATGTCTGTTCATGTCTTGTGCCCATTTCTTGACTGCATTTTTTTTGTTTTTTGGGTGTTGAATTTGATACATTCTCTATAGGTTTTGGATACTAGCCCTTTATCAGACATGTCATTTGCAAATATCTTCTCCCATTCTGTTGGTTGCCTTTTAGTTTTGTTGATTATTTCATTTGCTGTGCAACAGATTTTTATCTTGATTAAGTCCCAATAATTCATTTTTGCTTTTATTTCCCTTGCCTTTGGAGACCTGTCTAGGAAGAAGTTGCTGCAGTCGAGGTCAAAGAGGTTGCTGCGACTGAGGTCAAAGGGTTTCTGCCTGTGTTCTCTTCTAGGATTTTGATGAATTCCCATCTCACATTTAGGTCTTTCATCCATTTTGAATTTATTTTTGTGTATGGTGTAAGAATGTGGTCCAGTTTCATTCTTCTGCATGTGGCTGTCCAATTTTCCCAACACCATTTGTGGAAGAGGCTTTTTTCCATTGGATATTCTTTCCTGTGTTGTTGAAGATTAGTTAACCATAGAGTTTAGTGTCCATTTCTGGGTTCTCTATTCTGTTCCATTGATCTTTGTGTCTGTTTTTGTGCCAGTACCATACTGTCTTGATAATTACAGCTTTGTATAGAGCTTGAAGTCCAGAATTGTGATGCCACCAACTTTGGTTTTCTTTTTCAACATTCCTTTGACTATTCGGGGTCTTTTCCGGTTCCATACAAATTTTAGAATTGTTTGTTCCAGCTCTGTGAAAAAATGCTGATGGTATTTTGATAGGGTTTGCATTGAGTGTGTAGATTGCTTTGGGTAGCATAGACATTTTAACAATATTTGTGGGGCGCCTGGGTGGGACAGCAGTTAAGCGTCTGCCTTCGGCTCAGGGCGTGATCCCGGCGTTATGGGATCGAGCCCCACATCAGGCTTCTGCTATGAGCCTGCTTCTTCCTCTCCCACTCCCCCTGCTTGTGTTCCCTCTCTTGCTAGCTGTCTCTATCTCTGTCAAATAAATAAAAATCTTTAAAAAAAAAAAACAAAAAAAAACCCCAATATTTGTTCTTCCAATCCATGAGCACGGAACGTTTTTCCATTTCTTTGTGTCTTCCTCAATTTCTTTTATAAGTGTTCTATAGTTTTCAGAATACAGATCTTTTACCTCTTTGAATAGATTTGTTCCTAGGTATCTTATGGGTTTTGATGCAATTGTATCTTGTCAAATGCTTTTTCTGCATCTATTGAGAGGGTCATGTGGTTCTTATCCTTTCTTTTATTAATATGGTATATCACACTGATTGATTTGCAGATGTTGAACCACCCCTGGAGCCCAGGAATGAATCCCACTTGGTCGTGGTGAATAATCTTTTAATGTACTGTTGGATCCTATTAGGTAGTATCTTGGTGAGAATTTTTGCATCCATGTTCATCAGGGATATTGGGCTGTAATTCTCCTTTTTACTGGGGTCTTGGTTTGGTTTTAAGATCAAGGTAATGCTGGCCTCATAGGTTGACTGTGGAAGTTTTCCTTCCATTTCTAGTTTTTGGAACAGTTTCAGAAGAATAGGTATTAATTCTTCTTTAAATGTTTGGTAGAATTCCTCTGGGAAATCCTCTGGCCCTGGAATCTTTTTTTTTGGGGGGGTGATTTTTTATTACTGATTCAATTTCCTTGCTGGTTATAGGTCTGTTCAAGTTTTCCATTTCTTCCTGGTTCAGTTTTGGTAGTTTATATGTTTCTAGGAATGCATCCATTTCTTCCAGATTGCCTAATTTGTTGGCATATTATTGCTCATAATATTCTCTTGTTATTGTTTCTATTTCTTTGGTGTTGGTTGTCATCTGTCCTCTTTCATTCATGATTTTATTTATTTGGGTCCTTATTATTTTCTTTTTGATAAGTCTGGCTAGCAGTTTTTCAATCTTGTTAATTCTTTCAAAGAACCAGCTCCTAGTTTCATTGATCTGTTCTAATGTTTTTTTTATTTCCACATCATTGATTTCTGCTCTAATCTTTATTATTTCTCTTCTCCTGCTGGATTTAGGCTTTATTTGCTCTTCTTTTCCCAGCTCCTGTAGGTGTAACAATCAGTTGTGTATTTGAGACTTTTCTTGCTTTTTGTGGAAGGCCTGTGTTGCTATATACTCCCTTCTTAGGACTTCCTTTGCTGCATTCCAAAGACTTTGAATCATCATGTTTCATTTTCATTTGCTTCCATGTATTTTTTAATATTCTTCTTTAATTTCCTGTTTTACCCATTCATTCTTTAGTAGGATGTACTTTAACCTCCATATATCTGTGGTCCTTCCAAATTTTTTCCGCTGTTTCATACCATTGTGGTCTGAAAATATGCATGGTAAGATCTCAATCTTTTTGTATTGGTTCAGACTTGATTTGTACCCAATATGTGATCTATTCTGGAGAATGTTCCATGGGCACTCAGAAAGAATATGTATTTTGTTGTTTTAGGATGAAATGCTCTGAATATATCTGTGAAGTCCATCTGGTCCAGTATATTATTCAAAGCCCTTGTTTCCTTGGTGATCTTCTGCTTAGATGGTCTGTCCATTGCTGTCAGTGGGGTGTTAAAAGTTCCCTACTATTATTGTATTATTATAAATGAGCTCCTTTATGTTTGTTATTACGTGTTTTATATATTTGGGTGCTCCCAACTTGGGGGCATAAATATTTACAATTGTTAGATCTTCTTGTTGGATAGACCCCTTTATTATGATACAGTGTCCCTCTTCATCTCTTGTTATAGTCTTTGGTTTAACATCTAGTTTGTAGGATATTACTATGGCTACTCCAGCTTTCTTTTGATGTCCATCAGCATGATATTTTGTTCTCTAGCCCCTCACTTTCAATCTGGAGGTGTCTTTGGCTCTCAAATGAGTCTCTTGTAAACAGCATATCTGTGGGTCTTGTTTTTTTTTTATCCATTCTGATACCTTATGTCTTTTGATTGGAACATTTAGTCCATTTACATTAAGCATAATTATTGAAAGATATGCCATTGTATTACCTGTATAGTCGCTGTTCTTGTAGATTGTCTCTGTTCCTTTCTGGTCTTTGTTACTTTTGGTCTCTCTCTCCACTCAAAGGCTCCCCTTTAATATTTCTTTCAGGGCTATTTAGTGTACACAATTTCCTCTAGGTTTTTGTTCTGTTTTGTTTTGGAAACTCTTTATTTCTCCTTCTATTCTGAATGATAGCCTTGCTGGATAAAGTATTCTTGGCTACATATTTTTCCTGGTTAGCGCGTTGAATATATCATGCCAGTGCTTTCTAGGCTGCCATGTCTCTGTGGACAGGTCTGTTGCCAGCTTTATGTGTCTACCCTTGTAGGTTAAGTACCTCTTGTCCCAAACTTATTTCAGGATTTTCTCTATATCTTTGTAATTTGTAAGTTTCAACATAATATGTGAAGGTGTTGACCTATTTTTATTGATTTTGAGGGGAGTTCTCTGTGGCTCTTGGACTTCCTTCCCCAGATTAGGGAAGTTCTCAGCTATAATTTGTTCAAGTAAGCCTGCTGCCCCTTTTTCCTGCTCTTCATCTCCTGGGACTCCTCTAATATGGATACTATTTCACTTTATGGAATTGCTGTGTTCCCTAAGTCTACCTTCATGATCTAATAGTTTTCTTTCCTTCTTCTTTTCAGTGTCCTTAATTTTATCTTCTCTAACACTGATTCACTCTTCTGCTTTGTCCATCCTTGTTTTTATGCTATCTCAGTCATAGCATTCTTAATTTCAGCCTGATTAGATTTTAGTTCTTTTATCTCTTAAGTGAGGGAATTTGTAGTGTCTTCTATGCTTTTTTCAAGCCCAGCTAGTATCTTTATAATTGTTCTAAATTCTAGTTCAGACATCTTACTTATATCTGCATTGATTAAATCCCTGGCTGTGAGTACTACCTCCTGTTCTTTCTTTTGGGGTGAATTTCTCAATTTTGTCATTTTGTCCAGAAAAGACAGAAGAAAAGAAAAAAAAAAAACCAGAAACAACAATAACAACAACAACAAAACAAACCAAAAAAACCCCTAGATCCTGGGTATGTTTTGGTCTCCTTGTTAAAAGAAACTAGATCCCAAAATCAGAAAGAAAAAAAATATAGATATATATATTTATAATATATATAAACTTGTATATATATAATAAAATGAAAGGTACCAAAAATTTAAAAAAAAATAAAAATACATAAAGTATATATAAAAATTAAAATTAAAAAGGAATGCTGTATACTGTTTTTCCCAAGAGCTGAAGCTTTGCAGCCCTCTGTGATCAGTAAACTTGGTGTGAGCCAGTTGTCTGTTCTGGCCTTCGGGGGGAGGAGCCTGTTGTACTGAATCTCAGGTGGACTTGCCCTAGTGGAAATGTGCCTCCAGTGCGCAGGGTGGCCAGGCTCACTTAAGCGGCTCTGGACTCCAGTAGGTGGCTCTCTTTTGCTCCCTGGAGGCTTTCAGCTCTGATGGGCAGGATGACTATGGCTGCATCCCACTCTCTAGCCCTGGAGCTGGAAATTCACACCCCCCACTTTTCAGTGAGCCTTTACAGAAAAGCAGTCAGTCATTCTTTGTTTCCCCAGTTTCTGTCAAAATTCTATGCTCACCCAACCTGTGACTGAGCATTTTTATCTCAGGCATTTGACTGAATTTCAACTCCAAATTTTGAGACTCCTACAATGTGGACCCACACTATTCCTCCTGAGGGTGATCTCCCCATACTTCTGCCTTTTGCTGGACCCCTCTCAGGAAAGTAATCGAAGGACCGCAAATTGGTTCATAGTTTATGGCAACACAGAACAGAAAGCTGGCACCTAGGTTCACTATTCTTAGCTGGATTCCCCACTCCTTTGTGGGAACTCTGCTGCAGTACGGCACCTCCCATTCTTTCTGCAACCCTAGCGATCCTCAGACCACGTTGTCACACCTGGGATTCTGCCCCGCCTCACCACCTAAGTACCTTTAAGTCAGGGACGTCCCCCACTGTCCCTGGCGGGGGGGGGGGGCGGCAGACTTTTAAAAGTTCTGACTTTACACTCCACTGCTTTTAATACTTTATGGTAGCCTCCTTAAGCAGGTTCCCTCCCCGCCCCCGCCATATCCTCAGCTATATCACATAGGATTCAAGTCTCTGCACCTCTTGTCTTCCAAATGGTGATCGCTTTTCTATTTGTAGAATTGAGGCATTGTTTTCTCAGCTCTCCAATTGATTTCTGGGGTGTTCAGAATGATTTGATAGCTATCTAGTTTTATTTGAGTGATGAGACAAACTCAGGATCCCCCTATTCTTCCGCCATATTAACTCTTAGATCTTTTATTTTATTTATTTTTTAATTTAAATTCAATTAATTAACATATAGTATATTATTAGTTTCAGAGGTAGAGTTCAGTGATTCATTAATTGTATATAACACCCAGTGCTCTTTACATCATGTGCCCTCGTTAATGCCTGTTACCCATTTACCCCATCCCCCCACCCACCTCCGCTCCAGCAACCCTCAGTTTGTTTCCTATGGTTAAGGGTCTCTTATGGTTTCTCTCCCTCTCTGATTTCATCTTGTTTTATTTTTTTCTCCCTTCCCCTATCCTCCTCTGTTTTATTTCTTAAATTCCACATGTGGTAACTCCTAGATCTACTAAATTTTTAAAATGATTTCATGTCATTGATATTTTTTGTATGGCATTAAAATTTTTTGATTTCCAATTTTTAAAAATTCGGAATAGATAACAATGTAATTGATTTCTGTGTATTGGCTTTGTGTCATGTGACTTGCTAAATTTACACACAAATAAATTTTATTTGCTTTCCTTGGGTTATTTCAGTAGCTAGGCTCTTGAGACTAATTTAAACAGAAGTGATGTGAGCATATATCTCTGTCTTATTCCTGATTTTAAGGGAGTTCTTGTTCTTTAATCTTTAAGTATGGAGTTAGTTGTAGGTTTTTACTGATGCCATAGTTTACTGAGAGCTTTTGTCATGAATGAGTGGTTGTTGAATTGTGTCAAATACTGCATATACATATGGTTCTTCCCTTTAGTGGATTACCTTGACAGATTTCTAATTTTAAATTAATATTAATTCTGCAGATAAACCACACTTGATTTATATATTGCTGCATTTTGAATTGCTATAATTTTGTAAATGATTTTTGCTTCTATTTTATGAGAGATATTGATTTGTATATTCCTTTTCTTGTAACATTTTATCTGCTTTTGGTGTCAGGGTAATGTTGGCCTTATGAATTGGAAAATTTCTCTTCGTCTTCTTTCTGAAATACTTCATTTGACATTTGTATTTTTTTTTCCTTAAATAATGATAGACCTGGATTTTCTTTGTGACAAGCTTTTATAATTTTTATTTCTTCAATACATATCAAGCTATTTTGTATTTACTTTTTCTTATATCACTTTTGGTAACTTGTCTCTTTTAATTAATTTTTTCCGTTTCATGTAAATTATCAATTTATTGTCATAAAGTTGTTCATAATTTTATGATCCTTTTTGATGACTGTAGAATCTGTAGTGTATTTCCCCTCTTTTCTCCCTGATATTGATAATTTGTCTTCCATTTCTTTTTTCTTGATTAATCTTGCTAGACATTTGTCAATTTTTATTGAATATTTTAAAAATTAGTTTTCTGTCCAATAAATTTATCTTTTGTACATTTTAGCTTTCCTTGATATCTGATTTTATTTGTATTTCTTTCTTTACCTATTTTGGGTTTAATTTGATCTCTTTTTCTCACTTGTTAAGGTGAAAGCTTAAATAATGTATTTTGGACCTTCCTTATTTTCTAATATGATCACATAAAACTGTAGGCTTAAGCACAGCTTAAAAGGCATCCTCTACCTTTTGATATGTTGGTTTTTCAGTTTTTCTTTAGTATGGGTAGGGTCTTTTAGTAAAATCTGAGGTACATTTGAGATTCTGTGTGTTCTACTCCCAAGCAGGTATTAATGGGGAAACTGAAAGTGTTCAGGAGCCTGTCCCACCCCCCAGAATATGCCACTTTGACATGTAGTCTATTTTGAGCTGAAAGCACTTGAAATCTTGCAGGCTCAAGAGAAAGTTTTGTCCCTCCCTTCACTACACAGAAGAATCTAAATTAGGGGGGGGGTGGTCTTTCCCAAAGTGAAGGTTATTAACAGAGATAACTTTTGTCTGAGTGACCCATCTGTATGGTAGGTCAAACATCTAATTGCCAAACACCTGCTCCTCTTATCATCCTGTGAAGTTCATTCCTTTCCTCTGAAATCCCAGATCCCTACCCCCTTCTCCTTAGTTCAGAATGACAAATATACATCATTTCGCCTGACTGCCTTTGGAATTTCCATGACTATGTGGATTCCTCATATACACACTTATTAAATTTGATTTTTCTCCTGTTTAAGAAAAAAGATTCTGTGTGTCCTATAGTTTCTAGGGAGACATATTATGAATTCATGTTATAGGTAGGCTAGAGGCTTTTTATAGTTTTCTTAGATTCTGGGAATCTACATAAAGACATTTTTTTATGTGGATTCTTGAATAATTTCATGTCTGTAATTCTTTTCCTGGAAAGAGAGGAGGTTGGGAAAGTTGGTACTCATTGCCCCTAATATTTATAATTCCTTTCTATAGCCTATGCTGTCCTCATCCCTATTTCCTCTCTCCTATTAGTGTTTTTTATTCTCTCTTTCTTACTATGACCTAGGATACTAGCTGGGTACATGCCAAAGATTCTGTTATGTATGGTTTTCATCATTGCTACTCTTCATTTAAAGAAATAAAAATTATTGTTCTTAATTCTACTACATCTGATATTAAAACAGCCTCTCTAGTTTTTGCATTGTTTATCTTTCTCTATATATTTACTTCAATTTATTCATGTCTTTATATTTAAAGATTTCTTGTAGTCTCTGCTGCCTATTATCTGATAACAGTTATTTTAAGTATGTAGTTCCATTTTCTAATTGTTTACATGAGGAAGGTGAATTTAGACTGTGTTATTACATTATAGCCACAGTAGAGGCCTCATTCATATCTTTTTAGTTAATTCTTTATCTATCCTTACATTTTATATGAGTTTTATGGTAAGTTACATACAATTCCTCTCTCCTCTCTCTCTCTCTCTCTCTCTCTCTCTCTCTCTCTCTCTCTCTCTCTCTCTATATATATATATATATATATATATTCCACAGAGTAATTGCATGAAATTCATAGAATGGCCTCTTCCATTTATTGCAAAGCTGGAACCTTGGCAACATAGTACCATAAGAGCTTGTCAACATCCCATCCGCTGTATGTAGGGCAGAGCAACTTCACTCAGATGTGTGTCCCAGATCCCAAGTCTGTTATCTAAAAAGAAAACTGAACCTGACAGTGGGTGGGACTAGAGCAACAAAATGACCAGAAGTCTTGCAACTATGTTGCTGGGTCACTGGATCTAAACTTGGAATTGTATCTCCCTCAAGTGTACCGGCCTCACAAAATATGATATCTGCTCCTCTCAGGTTAGATATAGGACTGGGCATTGGCCTGTGTTTGCTCATGAAGTGTATGAAACCTATTTAATTTTAGGGATCAGGTTTAGATAATTCTGAGGAAACCAGAGCCAATGACAAACTTTAAAATTATTTGTTTAGTTGCTGAAAATTTATTGAATTAAATCCTCTGATTTCCCCCCTTTTTGATAATTTTGTTAAATTTACCCTCTTTATATCTAAAGTTCTAGTCTGTATAGAGGATACAGAAACATGTGTAGATGGCTTATTTGTCAAAAACCTGCTGCCTTTTTTTTAAATGCCAATTTGCTATGTGTACAATGATTTGAAACTTATTTGTAGGTTCCTGAGCTTTATCTATTACTCATATCCTATTGCTGAGTCTCTGCTGTCTACAATGACTTGATGGATTCCTTCTTGACAGAATGAATTATGCCATGTGGTTTATTTTCTCTTACTGTGTTGAGCTGATACTGGGGGGAAAATGTTAATATTTTCAAAGCTTGCACCGCAGGGAGATTGGGTTTTGAATACAAGATTAAATTCTACCAAACTTTTCCACAGTGGTGAGTTACTTACAATAATGTAGTCTAGAAAACAATTCTCTGGAAAGGAAATGTTGGAATTTGTAATTCTAATAATTTCTGACATAATTGGAAATATATTTTCAAATTTCTTTCTTATCAATACATATTTAAGATTTACTTTATGTTTCGCTTTTCAATTTGAAAATTGAAATGTGATTTTGAGAAAGGAGAAATATTGAATGTTGATATGTAAGCTTGTTAAAATATTTCATTTTAACACCATGTAGTGATTTCAATTTGGTGTTATGAATATAGACTTCACTGATTTAGGGTTTGTATTTATTAAAGAAGCAGTGTAGCTAAATGTTTACTTTTCATTATTTGAAACATAAGTTTTTAAGGAAGTAAGCAGCATAAACAAGGAGAGCTTTATTTACAAAGGATTTTTCAACAATTTTGAAGATTTGTTTTATAATATTAATTTGCATTCAAAAATGTATTTATTTGTCAAAACAGGTAAACCCAGTTCAAATGATGTACACTTAAAATAGTACAGTTAGCAAATTTGGAAATTCTTTTAACAACACTATACATTTAATTATTTAATGTACCCCTAATTTTAGTAATGTAATGTTTCCTTATGTTTTATCATCCACAAATTTTGAATGAAGTATCTGACTTTTCCTTCATAATTCTCTTTGTGCTTTTCTGTGACTTTCAAAGCTTGATAAGAACTATAAAATAATTTTGGCCTTTTTGTTGGGGGGAGGGTAAAAGTGAAAGGAGGTAACTGCTTGTTAGTTTTTCTTTTCAAACATTCTGGGGCTTCTCCCTGTGACATTGGGGGTGGGGATGGGGATATTCTCCAAACTAGAATTGTGGAAATTCCAGTGTTTCCTAGATGCCTGGTCAGCATTAGTCAGGGAAATGTGCATAATTTCAATTTTAGTAAGTTTAGCAATAAAATATCTATTGATAAAAGGGAGGAAATACATAAATAAGGCAATGCATATAGTCCTTCAGTTAAATCTATATTATTTACCAGCATCGTATGTGTCAATTATGATGTAGGGGATTCTGGATGGTTAACCTCTTCTTCATATATAATTAATTAATCTTCTAAAAACTGTTTAGGTTGGGAAATAGGGATGATCTAAACCTATTAATATCACAGGGGTATCATCTGCTGTAGAGATTCTACCAAAACAACCAGATCAAGTATTCAAGGTGTGATGTCCAAGATCCAATAATTTTCTTCAAAACAAAATCTTAAAAACAAAACCTATAGAAGAAAGAAAATATAATCAAAGTTCACTGAATGGATCAGCTATTACAAAAGTGTAAACTGGATGGTGATTTCACAAAAATATCATAAGTATATTGGGGAAAGGTGGGGAAGAAATATGTGTGTATGAGTGCATGCATTTGTATTTTGTGTGGTAAATTATGCTAATTTTTTATCGTAGGGAATCAATATTGTCAAAAATTGAAAAATTAATAAAAATCAGTCTAAGATGATCACTTAGAAACACATATATGTTTTATATCTATATCTATCTATCATCTATCTATCTATATATCTTATAAATACACACACACACACACACACACACACACACACACACACACACATTGTTATGGCTATAATGATGAGTTTAAACCTGACTTCCTTGGGTTAGACTTTTGGCTCCAGGCCTTACTGGCTGTATGACCTTGGGCAAAAGTTAGTTAACCTTTCTGTGTCTCAATTTCCTATCTAGAAAGTAGGAATAGCTGCCTTGTAGCTGCCTTGTATAAGAAACAGTAAGTTAGGGGCGCCTGGGTGGCTTGGTCATTAAGTGTCTGCCTTCGGCTCAGGGCGTGATCCCAGAGTCCTGGAATCGAGCCCCACATCGGGCTCCTCTGCTGGGAGCCTGCTTCTTCATCTCCCACTTCCACTGCTTGTGTTCCCTCTCTTGCTGGCTGTCTCTGTCTCTGACAAATAAATAAATAAATAAAAATCTTAAAAAAAAGAAACAGTAAGTTAATGTTCCTAGCACATAATATACACCACAAAAGTATTTGTTCACTAAAATAAACTATATCTTCTTAAATTATTATTATGTAATTCTTATAAACTATTTAGCTAAGAGAATTGACAGGGGTTTCTCTTTTCTATTGGAAATTTTAAGTGGGGAATGTGTTGGATTGGGATACTGCTAGTTTTTATTATTAAGCTCATAGTACCATTAGACTTTTCAAGCTATGTGAATTTGGTACTTGCATAAAAATAAAAACAGGAACAATTAAAAATTACAAATTGAAATTTATATTTTAACTAAAGGATATATTTACATTGGATTTCATTAAGAGTCATCATAAGCTTGCAAGGAGGGCTATTTTTTTGTTCTTTTTGTGGGTTGTTGTTTTTTTTTTTTGGTCAGGCCATCATGTTAGATCACCGGCTCAGTAATGTTGGTTGAATGTTTAATAAATAGTCCAGTTGGCTGGCTCAACTTCTTTGCGGTACCCTTTTCCACTGTGTGCAGCCATTTGGAAAGTACAGACTATAACCACTGAAAATAGGTTATATGACTTACTATTTTGTATCTACATGCAGGGATGCACTGAACAGTCCTCATAATCAACAGATAAGCCTGAAAAAATCTTGAAACTGGTGCTACTTCAAAAGGAAAAGCTTGGAGGATGGCGCTGTAGGGACTGCATTGAGTGTAGATTGCAAGCTGAAGAGGAAGCACACACTGAGAACCAGGTGGTAAAATACATTTAGATGATTGTGTGAAGGAACTCCCAGAGGGAGCTGGCACTTAACAAAATCCTGATGGCCTCTGTGTTAATGACTAGGGGCAGCTTGAGCACAGGAAACTTTTTGGTGGCCTACTTTCAGACATTCAACTTCACAACTTTGTTTTACTTAGGTTTTGGGTGGCAGCATGCATAGACGCCACCAGATAGGATCTGAAACATTGATCAATTAAATACAGGTAGCCAGAACTTAGGGATTATGGTACAGAAGGTTTAGGAGTCTACTTTCAGAAATTCAAAGGTATAGCATTAGGGAATACTATTAGACTACATATATGAATATGCTTACATTTGATCCTTTTTTCTCCAATGTTTTTATTATGAAAAATTCCAAGTAAAATTTGAGGAATATTTTAGGGAATAGTACTCAACTCTTTATTAA
Source organism: Ailuropoda melanoleuca (assembly GCF_002007445.2). Taxonomy (NCBI): domain Eukaryota; kingdom Metazoa; phylum Chordata; class Mammalia; order Carnivora; family Ursidae; genus Ailuropoda; species Ailuropoda melanoleuca. The sequence continues at coordinate 51,868,225 of NC_048227.1, forward strand.
CTGTGAAATAGCAACTTCGTTTGGTTTACTTAGTATACTTTGACAGGTGAGCTTAGGATGAAGGCTGACGTGGTTTGTTCTTTGGCCTTCTGAACCCTACAAACTCAAGTACCACAACTAGTCAGCTAGTACCTGTGGCTGTTGCTGGCTATGGCAAGTACTGAGAATGGCTGTGGATGAGATCCTGATGCACAGCACGAGAAAGCTATCCAAATACATTTCATCCACTATCACTCTAAACCCAGGTAATAAGAATGCTTCATAAAGAATAAAATACAAACCAACAAAAAAATCTTGATTGTTTGGAATGGAAAATATGTTTGCTTATTCAGAAGTTCTGGTGCTTTTATGAAAAAAGCCTTTAACAGATCATTAGTTTAGACTTTTCTTCATATTTGGATAGGTCATATTTTCTCATTATTATCACCAGGGAAAATAGGGTTTCTGAAGGAAGCAGTGTATAGGCTAGCAATGAAATGGTAACTGAGTTGAATGTAAAATGATCTCTTATTATTTGATTTTCCCATGCTGGTAGAAATGGATGAAGCTGGAGATTTTTAGCCCACAGAAGAAACCTTTCATATATCTCCCTAGTCTATTAATCTTCCACATTAGTCAGTATTCTTTAAATCAATTGAATCATTTTTATGCCTGCTTAAAGATGACTTCTTGAAAACCATTTTAATAATTGAACTACAATAGACAAGTTGATTAAAAAAAGAAAACAGACTAAAAATCTCCCAGCTCTTGGACAAGCTGTTGTTTTCTGTGAAATGGACTTGGGCATAACACAGTTAAATCACTTTTTTTCCCTGGAATATTATCAGGTGATTTAAAATAATTACAGCAACATTTATGGGAAACTGTTGGCATTTTAAGTTTATGAAATTGTTTTTCAAATGTGCATAGAATGTTACGCCTATGTTCCTAAGGCTACAAGCATTGAACCAAAACTAATAACTGTAAGCTACCCAGTGCCACACCTGACAAATTGTGATTTGCTGCATAACTTAGTGTGTGGGCAAACCAGCTGCGACTAGAACATGCATACATACATGCATACACTAAATTCTCAAATTAGATATTTTCTTTTGACTGTTTTGGAATCAATCATCAGCCATCTCTTTAGCCAACAATGTTCTTAGTTAGAAAAATACAAGTTTGGATGATTTTATTAAATTTTATTACGTCTTTAAAAATAATTTCAGTTACTATCTCTAATAGAGTCTAGATTCTTTAAGGATTCTATAATTTTTCTACTAGTCAGATTCTTCTTTTTTCTTTGGCGCCATTTGGCTTTTCAGCAGATGGCTATAAGGGCAGATGGCCAGTTAACTAAATATGGAACTACGGACCAGTTGGGCACTTAAAATATTTGATCTCCTTTACTACATATGTGAAAACTTTTGGATTTGTTGGATCTAGTAGGGGCTTGGGGATATTAGAAGGTAAGTCTTAGACTGATGATGTAGGGTCAGGGAGATAAATAAATGACAGCTGTGTATCTGTGGGTCATTCATTGTGGATGAGCCTGGCAGGGCCTTCTCAGCCACATGAATATGTCTGATATACATAGAGAGGTAAAATTGCATACAAAGTTACAAGATCAGTACTGGTTATTTCATGAATTCTTGTATTGAGTATAATGAAAATTATAAGCAAGTTATAAAGTAGTCACTGTGCTGTATAAATGGGAGAGTAAGACCCCCTGTGGGGTCTTTAAGGATCACTGCAACTCAGTCATGGGAATTACACTTGGAGAAGCATATGAAATTAGAAGATTCATCATACTCACAGGTCCCATAAGAGGAAAGCATATGCAGCACACAGGAGGCCATGTGGGGTGAGGCCAAGGGAGAGAGCTCAAGCAGGGAGGTGGGGAGTTGTTAGGAAGTGAGCACCCAGAGAAAGTACCTTTCTTACAGAGCAGGTGGCGAAGGGAGGGTAAGGGAAATACATAGGTAAAAGACAGGAGGGGGTTTAATTGTTGTGTTTGAGTGTTACTAGGCCACAGTCAGGAGAGGGCAGGACAGGGAGTTTGTGGCAGGGGCCAGCCTATCACCTTGGTGCACCTGGTTACCTGTCAGGGCACTCATAGTCTATTTGTGGGGTTGTTGAAGAAGCAGGAAAATGTGAAAATAAAAATTTGCAACACAGTTGCATATTATTATTTATAATGATTTATATAACTTATCTAGGCCCCTAAATGTGTAAGTACTTATGTAAACAATATGGCTTTTCTTTTCAAAATAAACTAACTTTCAAGAAGAGGAATATCAAGATATATATAAATTTTGCAGAAATTAAAATGCCAAAGCCACTTTTTTCAAAGTAGGCTCCACACCCAATGTGGAGCTCAGTGCGGAGCTTGAACTCATGACCCCGAGATCAAGACCTGAGCCAAGATCAAGAGTCAGACATTTAATCAACTGATCCACCCAGGTACCCCCCAAAGCCACTTCATTTTAATATTATTGATGAAAGTTTTTCCTAAGAAGTCTGTCTAGTCTACCAGAATAATGGCCATTATTCTGTCCATATTCTAATCCCTGGAACCTGTAAGTATGTTATTTATGTGGCAAGGTAGCAATAAGGCTGCTGATAAAATTAAGGTTGTTCATCAGCTGACTTTAAAGTAATTATCCTGGATTATCCAAGTGGGCCCAAAACAATCCCAAGAGGAATCAGGAAGCAGGAGAGTTGGTGTCAGAATGATGAAGCAGGAGAAAGACTTCAATGACCATTGCTGGCTTCAGAGATGAAATGAGGCTGCAAGCCTAGGAAGAAAATGGATTCTCCCTCAGAGCCTCCCAGAGTGAACATAGCCCTGCTCACACCTTCAGTTTAGCCTGGTGAGACTCGTTTTGGACTGACTTCTAGAAACATAAGACAAATTTGTGTTGCGTTTCAGCCACCAAACTTGTGGTTATTCATTACAGCAGCAATAGGAAACTAACACAGTGTAACATACTTCACTGCTTTTAACCATGAGCATTAACTCTGGAGCCTCATGAGAGAGCTGAAGGATGAATGAGACAACTCTGAAGTTGCTTTCTTTATCCCTTCAGCCTATAGGCTGTCAGCTGCCATCCTTGCTTTTGTTATTGCGCTGCTCCTAATACTTGCACCCTCAACTCTTGAGCAGCAAGGGAGTGTAGTAGTTAGGGGCCACATATTCTGAGGGGTTCCTCCTCACTCTGCTACTTGGGGTCTGTGAGATCTTGGGCAAGTGTCTTTACCTCACCAAACTTCAGTTTAAAAGGCAGAAAAGCATCCCGACCTGGCAGGGTCATTGTGAGAAAGAGATAGATGATGTTTGTAGGTGTTCAGTGATCCTCACTTCAACATTGTCTGGGTTGACAAGGCGCTGGGTGAAGACCTAGTGATCTAATGGCTGGTTATGATGACGCTACAACCAAATCTAGAGGCCTTCCCTGCCTCATTCACTTTTGGAATGGGGAATGTAATTTTACAGTTCTGTGTGGGGTAGCTCTATATACTCTCTTTCTTTGTAATCCCTACCACTTGTTAGAGAAAGCAAGTGCATATCATTTTTACTTATTTTTTTACTTGTTTAAGAAAGTAACATGTGCTTATGGTAAAGCATTAGATCAGAATAAAAAATATATATAGTCAAAGTAAGTCTTCCTGAAACTTTTATCCCTAATTCCCTAGACCCCCACATAGGAAGCAACTAGTTTTTAATGAATTCTTCCTGGGATAGTCTATATACATTTCAGTATATGCCTTGCTTCCTTTCCACAAAGGATAGTATACTCTGTACTTTGTTCCTAACCTTTTCCTTTCCAATGAATTTTTCTTGAGTAACATTTCCTGTCACTACAGTAAATAAATACAGTACTTATTTGATAAGTATCAAAAGAATGAACATACCTTGCAAATGAGGAACAACTGTACATGTGTGTAAGGTTAAAGTGGGCTTTTCAAGAAGTCACAAAACTATTTCTTCATACTTAAGTAAGTTTCAATCAAGAGCTTGTACTGTGACTCATCAATAATTCTATTCATTTACAGATGGTTCTCTACTGGCAAGGAAGTATGTATTAGGAACAGCTAATCCTTGCCATTCAGTCCCCAGATTTCTCTGTGTTTTTCCTAGAGTTCAGATTTTTTAGGAGCATATATCATCTTTTTGTTCCTGCTAAATTTTTACAATGATCATTTTCTTTCCCTGTCTGGTGTCTGTGTGACATTGAGGTATGTATGTATGTGGATATGTATGTAGATCTATATTTATTTATATATTTTAATTCCAGTAGAGTTAACATACAGTGTTATAATAGTTTCACGTGTACAATATAGTGATTCAGAAATTTACTTTATTCAGTGCTCGTGGTGGTAAGTATACCCTTAATCCTCCACACCTATTTCCTCCATCCCCTCCCACCTGTCTCCCCTCTGGTAACCATCAGTTTGTTCTCTATAGTTGAGTCTCTTATTGGATTTGTCTCCTTTTCTCTTTGTTTCGTAGTTTTGTTTCTTAGATTCTGCATCTGAGTGAAATTATATGGTATCTGTCTTTCTCTGACTTATTTCAATCAGCACTATACTCTCTATATCCATCCATGTTATTGCAAATAGCAAAATTTAATTCTTTTTTATGGCTGAATAATATTCATATATATATGATATATGAATCATATAGATGATAGATGATAGATAGATAGATAGATAGATAGATAGATAGATAATCTCATCTTCTTTATCCATTCATCTATCAGTGGACACTAGGGCAGCTTCCGTAATTTAGCTATAGTAAAGAATGCTGCAATAAACATAGGGGTACATACATCTTTTCAAATTAGTGTTTTCATGTTCTTTGGGTAAATATCCAGTAGTGGAATTACCGTATCATATGGTAGTTCTTTTTTTTAACTTTTTGAGGAACATCCATATTGTTTTCCAGAGTGGCTGCACCAGTGCACCTCCAACAGTGCACAAGGATTCCTTTTTCTCCACATCCTCACCAACATTTGTTGTTTCTTGTGTTTTTTTATTTTAGCCATTCTGATAGGTGTGAGGTGATATCTCATTGTGGTTTTGATTTATATTTCCCTGATGATGAGTGATGTTGGGTATTTTTCATGTGACTGTTGGCTATCTGTATGTTTTGGAGAAATGTCTGTTCATGTCTTATGCCTATTTTTTTGGTAATTATTAAAGTGATGTAATAACATTAAAGAAGTTCCACTAAACAGAGAAATATTTTTAATCCATCCACACCCCTCTACTCTAAGATGGTCACAGTTATTTTAGATTGTTCTCATGGATATTTTCTATTTTTGTGAATATGGTGTACTTATAATTTCATAGCTTGTTTCTTCTTTTAATTATTGTGTTCAGTTAGCCAACATATAGTACATCATTAGTTTTTGGGGTTTTTTTTTTTAGATTTCAATGAATTTAAGTACTTTATTTTTTTATTATAATAATATTTTTTATTATATTAGTCACCATACAGTACATCCCTGGTTTTTGATGTAAAGTTCGATGATTCATTAGTTGCGTATAACACCTAGTGCCATGCAATACGTGCCCTCCTTACTGCCCATCACCAGCCTATCCCATTCCCCCACCCCCCACCCCCCTTAGTGCTTGATGTAATGTTCAGTGATTCAATAGTTGCAGATAACACCCAGTGCTCATCACAACACATGTTCTCCTTAATACCCATCACCCGGTTACCCCATCCCCCTAACCCCCTCCCTTCTGCAACCCTCAGTTTGTTTCCTGGAGTCCAGAGTCTCTCATGGTTTGTCTCCCTCTCTGATTTCTTCCCATTCAGTTTTCCCTCCCTTCTCCAGAAGGGGTACGGGCACCCCAATGTTCATAGCCTCAATTTCCACAATAGCCCAACTGTGGAAGATGCTGAGATGTCCTTCAACAGATGAATGGATAAAGGAGATGTGGTTCATACATACAATGGAATATTACTCAGCCATCAGAAAGGATGAATACCCACCATTTGCATTGACATGGATGAAACTGGAGGGTATTATGCTAAGTGAGATAAGTCAAGCAGAGAAAGACAATTACCATTTTTAATGGGATTATTTGTTTTTTTTGGTGTTGAATTCTATAAGTTCTTTATTTTTGTTTTGAATACTAACCCCTTATTGGATATGTCATTTGCAAATATCTTTTCCCATTCAGTAGATTGTCTTTTAGTTTTAGTTTTGTTGTTTCCTTTGCTGCACAGAAGCTTTTTATTTTGAGGTAGTCCCGATAGTTTAATTTTGCTTTTGTTTCCCTTGCTTCAGGCAACATATCTAGAAAAATGTTGCTATGGCTGATGTCAGAGAAATTATTGCCTGTCAGAGAGATTACTGCCTATGTTCATTACTGCAAATCTTCTAGGATTTGTATGGTTTCAGCATTTTTAAGTCCCCCTGCTATTATTGTATTACTATTGATTACTTCCTTTATATTTGTTATTAGCCATCTTATGTATTTGGGTGCTCCCATGTTGGATACATAAATATTTACAATTGTTATATCTTCTTGTATGATTTAGGTTCTTAATCCATTTTGAGTTTATTATTGTGTATAGCGTAAAAAAGTGGTTCAATTTCATTATTTTACGTGTAGCTGTCCAGTTTTCCTAACACAATTGTTGAAGAGATTCTTTTTTCCATTGCATATTCTTGCCTCCTTTGTCAAAGATTAATTGACCGTATACTTGTGGGTTTATGTCTTGGCTCTCTATTCTGTTCTGTTGATCTATATGTTTGTTTTTGTGCCAGTACCATACTGTTTTGATTACAGTTTGTATATCTTGAAATCTGGGATTGTGATACCTCCAGTTTTGTTTTTCTTTTTCAAGATTGCTTTAGCTATTTGGAGATTTTTGTGGTTCCATACAAAGTTTAGGATTATTTGTCTTAGTTCTGTGAAAAATACTTATTGTTATTTTGATAAGGATTGCATTAAATCTATAGACTTCTTTGCATAGTATGGACTTTTTAACAGTATTTGTTTTTACAATCCATGAGTATGGAATATCTTTCCATTTCTTTGTGTTGTCAATTTCTCTCATCAGTGTCTTACAGTTTTCAGAGTACAGGTCTTTCACCTCCTTGGTTAAGTTTATTCCTAGATATTTTATAATTTTTGGTGCAATTGTAAAAGTGGTTGTTTTCTTAATTTCTCTTTCTGCTACTGCATTAATGTATAGCATGCAACATATTTCTGTATATTGACTTTTTTCCCTGTGATATTACTGAATTGATTGATCAATTCTAGCAGTTTTTTGGTGGAGTTTTAGGGTTTTCTATATATAGTATCATGACACCTGCAAATAGTGAAAGTTTTACTTCTTCCTTACTGATTTGGAAGCCTTTTATTTCTTTTTGTTGTCTGATTGCTGTGGCAAGGCCTTCCAGTATTATGTTGAATAGAAGTGGTGAGAGTGGACATCCTTGTCTTGTTCCCTTTTTTTTTTTTTTAAGATTTTTGTTTATTTATTAGAGAGAGAGAGAGCACAAGCAAGTGGAGCGGCAGGTAGAGGGAGAGGGAGAAGCAGGCTCCCCACTGAGCAGGGAACCCAACATGGGGCTCGATCCCAGGACCCTGAGATCATGACCTGAGCCAAAGGCAGATGCTTAACCAACTGAGCCACTCAGGCATCCCCCAGGTTGTCCCTAATCCTAGCGGGAAATCTTTCAGTTTCTCACCATTGAGTATGGTGTTCGCAATGGGTTTTTCATATATGGCTTTTCTTGTGTTAAGGTATATTCTCTCTAAACCTACTTTGTTGAGAGTTTTTATCATGAATGGATGCTGTACTTTGTCGAATGCTTTTTTTCTATATCTATTAAATGATCATATGGTTTTTATCCTTCTCATGTTGATTAATTTGAGAATATTGAATCAACCTTGTATATGAAGAATAAATCCTATGTGATAGTACTGAATGATTTGTAAAGTGTATTGTTGAATTTGGTGTGCTATTTTATTGAGGACTTTTGCATCTATGTTCATCAGAGATATTGGGTTTTAGTTCTCTTTTTTTGTAATGTCTTGATTTGACTTTGGTATCAGGGTAATGCTGGCCTCATAGAATGAATGTGGAAGCTTTCCTTCCTCTTCTGTTTTTTAGAATATTTTGAAAACAATAGGTACTAACTCTTCTTTAAGTGTGTGGTAGAATTTATCTGTGAAACCATCTGGTTCTAGACTTTTGTTGTTGGGAGTTTTTGGTTACTCATTCATTTCATTGCTAGTAATTGGTCTTTCAAAATTTTCTTTCTGATTCAGTTTTGGGAGATTATATATTTCTAGGAATTTATCCATTTCTTCTAGATTGTTCAGTTTGTTGGCATACAGTTTTTCATAATATTCTCTTAAAATTGCTTATATTTCTGTGGCATAGATTTTTATATTTTTTCTTTCATTTCTGATTTTGTTTATTTGAGTCCTCCTCCTCCTCCTCCTTCTCTGTCTCTCTGTCTCTCTGTCTCTTACTCTGTTTTTGTTTGTTTGTTTGTTTGTTTGTTTTTTATGAGTCTGGCTAAAGGTTTATCAATTTTGTTGATATTTTCAGAGAACCAGCTCCTGGTTTCATTGATCTGTTCTATTGTTTTTTAGTTTCTATTTCATTTATTTCTGCTCTGATATTTATCATTTCCTTCCTTCCCCTGGTTTTAAGTTTTGTTTGTTCTACTTTTTCTAGCTCTTTAGGTGTAAGGCTAAGTTTTTATTTGGGATTTTTCTTGCTTCTTGAGGTAGGCCTGTATTGCTATAAACTTCCCTTGTAGAATAGCTTTTGTGGCAACCTAAAGATTTTGGACTGATGTGTTTTTATTTTCATTTGTATTTATGTATATTTATTTCCTCTTTGATTTCTTGGTTGACCCATTCATTGTTTAGTAGCATATTATTTATTTAACTTCCATGTATTTATATTTTTTCTTGAATTATTCTTGTGGTTGATTTCTAGTTTGAAAGCATATGGTCAGAAAAGATTCATGGTATGACTTTGGCCTTTTTGAATTTGCTGAGACTTGTTTTGTGGTGTAATATGTGATCTATTCTGGAGAATGTTCCATTTACACTCAAGAAGAATGTGTATTCTGCTGTTTTAGAATAGAATGTTCTGAATATATCTGTTAGATCCCTCTGGTCCAATGTATCATTCAAAGCCACTGTTCCCTTGTTGATTTTCTATTTGAATGATCTGTTCATCAATGTAAGTGTGGTGTTAAAGCCCCCTACTATTATTGTATTGCTATTGATTACTTCCTTTATGTTTGTTATTAGCTGCTTTATGTATTTGGGTGCTTCCATGTTGGGTGCATACTTATTTAAAATTGTTATATTTTCTTGTTGGATTTTTCTTTTATGATTATATAGTGTCCTTGTCTCTTGCTACACTCTTTGTTTTAAAGTCTGTTTTGTCCTATATAAGTATTGCTACCTTTGCTTTCTTTTCACTTCCATTTGCATGATAAATGCTTTTCCACCCCCTCACTTTCAATCTGCATGTGTCTTTAAGTCTGAAATAAGTCTCTTGTAGGCAGCATTTACTCACGACTCTGTTCTTCTGCTTCCTCTAGTGTACTATTTATTCCATCTAGTGTATTTCTAATTTCAGCTATTGTTTTTCATTTCTATTTCTTTTTTTTAAAGATTGATTAATTGATTGACTGATTTTTGAAAGAGAGAGAAAGCAAGCACAGTGGGGAGGAGCAGAGAGAGAGGCAGAGAAAATCCAAGCAGATTCCACATTAAGTGTGGAGCCTGAGGCAGGGCTTGATTCCAGGACCTGAAGATCATGACCTGAGCTGAAACCAAGAGTCAAGACACTTAACTGACTGTGCCACCCAGGCGCCCCTGCTTCTTTTTTATTTTTCTCTTTGTTGAGGATCTCATTGAGGTCCTGCACTCTTTTCTCAAGTCCAGTGAGTATTGTTATGACCATTACTTTAAATTATCTATCCAGGAGTATTATTTATCTCCATTTTGTTTGGGTTTCTTGTGATTTTGTCCTGTTCTTTCACTTGGGACATTTCCCCTGTCTCTTCATTTTGCCTAACTCTCTGTGTCTGTTTCTATATGTTAGGAAAGTCAGCTATGTTTCCTGCTCTTGAAAGAGTGGCCTTATGGGGGTGCCTGGGTGGCTCAGTCAGTTAAGTGTCTGCCTTTGGCTCAGGTCTTGATCCCAGGGTCCTGGGATCGAGCCCCACAGTGGGCTCCCTGCTCAGTGTGGAGTCTGCTTCTCTCCCTGCCACTTCCCCTGCTTGTGCTCTCTCTCTCTCTCTAAAATAAATAAATAAATACAATCTTAAAAAAAAAAAGAAAAGAGTGGGCTTATGAAGAATGGGTCCTGTAGTGCCCTGAAGTTCAGTGTCCCCTTTTCACCAGAATCTGGTGCTTCAGGAATGTCTCCCATGTATGTTGTATGTGCCCTACAGTTGTAGCTGAGCTGCATTTGCCTTCAGTCCAGTCATCTGCAATGGCTCTTTTTGCCTGTTTTGGGAAGGGTTTGGTCCCTGTGGTGTTAGTGGGCCAGTCTGGGCCTGCCTTGAGCTTAAGTTGAGTCAGAATGGGTGTTTGGCAGAGATACAGAGATGGCAGGAAAATGTGGGGCCAGGCATGCAGTATCAGCAAGGCTTGTGCTGGGGGGAGGGGACCTGCAGCTGCTGGGATACAGGCAGGTTGGTTGGAGCTGGAGGATCTGTAGAAGCACACAGGGAATGTGTGGCTTTAGCAAGGTTTGTGCAGGTCTGCTGTGGGAAGGGACTTGGAGTAGAGGCCTCACTGGCAGGGACATGTCCACAGGGGAACATGAGGGTGGGGTACATTATTACCAAGTAAGGTAGGGAGTATTACTGGGGATGGTACCCACAGGTGTCTGTATGTTTATGTTGGGGAGCAGGGGAGGGAAATGACGCCCACCAGCTCCTTTGTTTCTGAAGAAGTCTCCCAATGATCCCTGCCACTCTAGCACACACTCTGAGATTAGTAAACAAATCTCCCTCCCATATACACTAGGTGTTTTTCAAACTGCTGCTTCTATGTTGTATTTCGAGGGGGCTGTTTTTGTGCTTTCTTTAAGGGGGTGGGGGACTCAGTTTCCTCTCACCCTCCCAGCTTTCCCACCAGCTGGCTGATTTTTAAAGTTCCAGGTTTTCAGCCCTGCTGATTGTAAGAACTTGTAAAATTTGGCTCCTCCCTCTGGTTTTCAAAGCCAAATGTTATGGGGACTCATCTTCCCTGTGTGTGCTCCCTAGTGTGAGAGTCTTTCTTTTTCTTTTCCATGCCCACACATTCCCTCCCTACCAGGGACAGTCCTGCAGTCCCTTTAGTTCCTAACTGTGTCTTCACCCTTTCTACCCTCTTTGATGTGGCCTCTTCTCTATATTAAGCTGTGGAGAGTTTGTCCTGCCAGTCTTCAGGTCATTTTCTGGGTGATTTACACTGATGTGGCTGTTATCTAGTTGTATCAGTGGGACAAGGTGAGCTAAGATTCCTCCTACTCTGCCATCTTCCCAAGAAGTCCAGTATGGCTCTTTAAAGTTTGCTTTAAAAAATGGTTTTCTGTCCTCTAGTTTGCCTGTAGTTTATCTTTCTTTGTCATTGGATTTCTATGTCTCTATCAGAGAAGGAAATATTTCATAAGTAGAACTCTGAATTATTAGTCATTGTGATATTCAAAGCTTAACACCATAAAGATTAAAAGACTGGGGATATGAAAACCATAAGCATTTCATAGAAAATTATATATGTATACATACCCATATGCTTACACACATATATGTGTATGCACATGTACATGTAATTTTTACCATACAAAAATTAAAAATGGCTTGCAAATGTATTTCATAATTGATTTTTACCTTGTGACCCCAAAATGCACCATGAAACCTTGGATATTTCAAAAGGACTTTTTTTGACACTCATGGTAGATTCAGAAAAGAACTCTGAAGGCCATTAATTTTAACTATGTGCGTGTAGCTATGCTATGTATTAATCTTCCCTATCATTTTTCTTATCAAACTTATATTATCACAGACTATAGGATATTTTTTTTAATCTTTCTTTCTCTCTATGTACCAGGCAGGTGGCTGACTTTTGATCTCAAAATATGTGTCATTTTCTATGATGAGTGACTATTGAGATTTTTTTTTCTTTCTGAGATGTAATTGGAGATATAACACCTTCTTTCACAAAAGAGTTTCTCAATATAGCATTTACTTTTATCTTCTGTGGAAAGCTAGGTGAAATCTGAGGGAAATAACAGCTTTCCTTCTATTGAATTACATTTTTGATTAGCACTATAAAGTTCAAAATTTTTTGTCTTAGTTCTTCATAATATTGTTGATATCTGTGCCTTAAAATCCCCGTTTGTCAATTCTTTATCCTAACAAGAATCCTACAAATGTAGATTGTATGAATCATGTCTTCCATGGACTTTGTATGGAAGCATTGGTTAATAAGAATACATTTGTTTCCCTTTTAGTTAGTAGATCATTTGAAATTGATGCTGTGAAAGATCCAGATAGTATGTTTTTGATTCACATAGCCTAGATCCATGACGTTCCTGGGTAAGATTTCTTTAAGGGACATTATAGTTATCATATGGCCCCTAGGCATTCACTGCCAACTGATTTTAAGATTTTTAAATATGTGCTCAATGATGTTTAAAAGGAACAGATGGTTGAATTATTCTTTTCTGGGTGGTATTATTTAAAAATCTCTTATTAGACCATACACTGTTCCTAGTAGGATTTGAAAAGCATTTAATGGAAACTAATATTTCATGCAGCGAGGTTCTAGATAATACAGAACATTAATAAACATTGACTCCACCTTATAGGATCTTAGTGATATCATAATTTCAGGGCACCTCTCAGAGACTACATCTTCTCTAATATGCGTAGAGTTTTTTGTAAGGGAAATCTGAGATGCCTTTAAGTTCAATGTATCCTATAGTTGTTTCTAGGGACATTCTGAATTCATATTACAGGTAGGCTAGAGGCAGGTTCATAGTTTTGTTATTGTTGTTTTGTTTTGTTTTAGATTCTGGGATCTACATAAAGACCTCTTTATATGGGTCTCTTGAATAATTTCATCTCTGGAATTCCTTTTCTGAAAAGAGGAGAAGTTAGGGAAATTGATAATCAATGCTTATAACATTTATACTTTCTGTCTACAGCCTATCTACTCTTTATCCCTATTTTTTCTCTCTCATGTTAGTGCCTTCTGTCCCTCTCCTTCATATCCTCCCATCTTTTCTTTCTACTATGAACTAGCTGGGTAGATGCCAAAGATTCTATTATGGCATTTCTGTGAGTAGTATTCATCATTGCTATTCTTCATTTAGATCAAATAAAAATAAAACAGTCTTTTCAGGTGGTAGACCTAAGCGATCATCTGAACTGATGCAGGCTCAGCCCTACTTAAAGAAATGAGCTAACATGATCTTAGAACATTTGTACTAGACGAGCCATTAGAGAGTTTCTCTAATAATTAACATAACTTCACAAATTATGTATAGAAATTCAGGCCTTGTGTAAAATGACATGATGAATTAGTGTGGGAGATAGAATCTGTATCTAAATCTTCAGAATCCCGTTTCAAAGTTATATGAATTTACAAATTCCCTTCCATTTAGAATTGAGTGTCTAGAATGTGTCCACATTGTTTTTTTCATCCTGGTCAGTGGTTCACATCCTAATGAGCTAAATTGGATGGCTAAATCTCAAACCTGCTTTTGGACCAGTTAATTTTAACTAAGCACCATGTAGCCCTGTGCATTGCTAAGTGGACCACTTTTAAGCACCATAATGATCTCTGCCCATGTTGGTTCCAGCCACATACGTAAGCATGTGAAGGATGTCTGAGGAAATGAATGGATTATGAGATCAGTTCCTAAAAGCTACACACAGCCCTTTAATGTATTATAAAGGATGTAATGAAAGAAATGAGGAGAGGTTAATTAATTTCTCTTCAGGAAAGTATGTACATATCTACTTGGATAAAGAGTTGGACTAGATGACTTTTAATGTTCTTTCTACTTGAGAATATACCACAAAACCTGACTAAAATCTTATTGGTTGCATTAGTTTTTATTGCTCCATATTACATTACTTAGTGGCCTAAAACAATATAACTATTATTTCACACTTTCACAGTTAGGAGTCCAGGTATGAAATAGCTCTGTTTAGGTCTCACTCAGTTAAAATCAAGGTGTTGCTGGGGCTATAATCTCATGTCAGGTTTAGAGTCCCCGTCAAACTCATTCAGGTTGCGGGCAGAATTCAGATCCTTGCAGTTGTAGGACAGTGGACTTCAGCTCCCAGACACTGTCTCTCTCCATATGTAGTTCACATCATGGAAGAAGAACCCCTCTCATTTCACCTGTTTCTGATCTCTAGACGCTCCTTTTTTTTTTTTTTTTTTAAATAAAAGCCTTACCTGATTAGGTCAGGCCTACCTAGGATGATCTTTTTAATGAACTTAAAGTAAGCCATTGGGCTTAATTACATATGAAAAATCCCTTCATTTTTTTTTCCCAAATAACATAACCTAGTTACAGGAGTGATATCCTATCAATCATATTAGTTGGTCCTTTCCCACTCAAAGTGGATGTACACGGTGTTTATGCACTAGGGTGTGGGAATCTTGGGGTTCATTTTAGAATTCTGCCTATCACATTGGGAAACAGTAGAGTCCTATATTTGTGTTAAAGTACCGAAAATAGCAAACATTTTATTTAGGAGACATATTTTCCTAGTTTAGTTTGTAAGCCTTTATCCTGTTTGAATAATTTTTAAATGGCATTATTTTTCCTTATATGAGATTAAGGCATAGTCTCTAATTCAGAAATGGAGAAAAAAGAACCACAGCCAAATTAAGTAATCTGGGATCATTTGCATTGGGCTAGCTTGTCTGGAGTATTTGATAAGGCTTTAGGAATGGCTCTGTTTTCAATTCCAGTCAAGATACATAATAGATTATCCTTCTAGTCAAAAAAAATCACATGACTCCTAAATTGTACTAGTAATAAAACAATCTATTTTATCCTGAAAAATAAGAATGATAATAAAATATACATGGAAAAAAATAGATTTTACTTTTTTGCCCCTAAAACACCATTCTGTGATTTATTAAAATTCATGCCATTTTAGGTCAGTGTCTATATGTGCTGGTTCATTTTTCTGAATGTAGAAAGCAGTTTGGTTTCCCTCTTCTGATATCCCTTTATAAAACTATTACTAACACTTTGCCATTTAGCTGGCATGTGATTTTCTTTGTGGGCATCTGAAGTTAGGTTCTAGTTTAAGGAATTTGCTACTTACATTTAGTTCCTGGGCTAACTTCTTTTTTTTTTTTAATAATAATCTTTCATTATGTTATGTTAGTCACCATACAGTACATCCTTAGTTTTTGATGCAATGTTCCATAATTCATTATTTGCATATAACACCCAGTGCACCAAGCAATATGTGCCCTCCTTAATACCCATCATTGGCCTATCCCAGTCCCCCACCCCCCTCCCCTCTGAAGCCCTCAGTTTGTTTCCCAGAGTCCATAGTCTCTCATGGTTCATTCCCCCTTCTGTTTACCCTCCCTTCATTCTTCCCTTCCTTCTCCTACCGATCTCCCTGCTATTTCTTATGTTCCATAAATGAGGGAAACCATATGATAATTGTCTTTCTCTGCTTGATTTATTTCACTTAGCATAATCTCCTCCAGTCCCGTCCATGTTACTGCAAATGTTGGGTAATCATTCTTTCTGATGGCTGAGTAATATTCCATTGTCTATATGGACCACATGTTCTCAATCCATTCATCTGTTGAAGGACATCTCGGCTCCTTCCACAATTTAGCTATTGTGGACAATGCTGCTATGAACATTGGAGTGCATATGGCCCTTCTCTTCACTACATCTGTATATTTGGGGTAAATACCCAGTAGTGCAATTGCTGGATCATAGGGTAGCTCAATTTTTAACTTTTTGAGGGACCTCCGCGCTGTTTTCCAAGGTGGCTGTACCAGCTTGCATTCCCACCAACAGTGTAAGAGGGATCCCCTTTCTCCACATCCTCCTCCAACATTTGTTGTTTCTTGCCTTGTCAATTTTTGCCATTCTAACTGGCATAAGGTAGTATCTCAATGTGGTTTTGATTTGAATTTCCCTGATAGCTAATGATGTTGAACATTTTTTCCTGTGTCTGTTAGCCATTTTTGTGTCTTCATTGGAAAAGTGTCTGTTCATATCTTCTGCCCTGGGCTAACTTCTAGTTCTCAACTCTATTGAATGCATTGGCTAATAGTAAAAAATTACTTATTTGTCAGTAAGTATCTGTCTCAAATACCCATACTTTGTAGCCAAATTGTATTTGCTTATAAGCTTGACATGAATTATTTAGTTATATTTATGGAAAGTGCTTAATAAAACTATGAAAGCATAGAAAAAAATCAATGCCAGTTTTTGGTCTGCAATTTATTTCTATTTGCTCAGGATAAACTTTGGAGTATGTACTTTCCATAAACCTTGCTTAAAAGTGGTTTATGTTAGTGCATCATCCAAAGGCTTCACTGAAGAGACATGTTTTAAGGATTGGTAAGTAGGTCAGCCCATGAGGTGGGTGAATGAGGATGTGTGGGGTCATTTTCAAAAAGCAGGCAGAGTCAGCTCTTTTTCTCCCCCATTTAGCTGAAGACACAGATTTTTATGCAGCGAGCCAGGGGGTCAGCATATGCCTCATTGCCTCTCTCTGAACACTCTGGTCATATTAGTCCATCATCTGTTTATCACTTACCCGTTTTCAGCTTGTGCTGTCCACCTGACCCATCAGAAGGGACTCGACAGCAAAACTGCAAACTTCACTAAGATGCTAGCAGCATTCTTTTCACTTTCAAAAACAGTAAGCTTATTTCATTTTTGGGATTGGTCCAAGTCCTCCTTACAACCAAACTCAAGGGAGCATTCACATTCAATTTACTCAGTATAGCAGACTGACCTTCAATGTGTATCTTACAAAAAATAAACTTTAATGAGGGCCCAAAGAGGTACAGGATTGCTTGAAGGCCATCTCTAGTAATAGCTTGCCTTTTTGAGCCAGTTCTTTCTCATGTAGGTTACAAGCTTTTAGTTTTCTTTTAATACATGTTCTGATGCTTGGAAGAAATGCTGAAAGAAAACCTTCACTCTTAGGAAAAAGACTTTAAATTTCAGTGGCTATAAACATTTGTATTTCTGGATTTTTAGACTATATGATATATATTAATTACTTAGAACCTCACTTAATTTAACAGTGTTTCTTAGCAGTAAATTTCAGTTAAATTTCACTTCCTGGTTTTCATTCTTATTCTAATATTCAACTTTAGGATAGAAATTGAAGAAGGAAGATTAAGGTTTAATATGCTTTCCTCCCTAACATGGTAATATCTTGTATTTTAATATAAAATAAAGATTTGGATATTTTCCAGAAAGTTGGCAATAATTTAGACTCTTACCATAGTGTGTTTAAGTGTGTTTTTCTACACCTTAATTGTCTTTTAAATTTTCATCAATTTCATACACAATTAGCATTTCAAAACTCAAAGATATGATACAACACAGTACATTCTTAGAATGTTGAGGTGCAGTTAGAACATAAGGAGTGTGTGAAGGTAAGAGGAGGTGAGGTTAGAAATGGAAGGAAAGCAGATGGTTCTGGGTGGTGTGTGGTGTGTGTGTGTGTGTATGTATGGTGCTGAACAAGGATTTGGACTTTATCCTGAGGAAATAGGGAAATTACTGAAGGATTTTACAGAGTGGAGTTGTGTGATTGGGTATTATTTTAAGGGTGATTTTGGCAGTTGTTAGCAAGGTGCATTGGAGGGTTTCCAGACTGGTAGAGGAGAAAGCTCTTAGGAATTATTATTATATTCCAGATAAGAGATAACCTTAACAACAAAAGAAAAGAAAAGCAAAAGCAAAACAAACAAACAAACAAAGAAAAAACAAGGTTTAAGGATAATCAGAGTGGTAACTGAGGAAATACAGATTTCTAGTTCTTTCACTAAATTTAAATTATTTTGTTTTTCTTAGCCTCTGTAGTCTTTGTATTATGTGAGGTTCAAAGTTATAAATCTCAAACATATTCTTAGATCCTGAATCCTCAGATCCCAAGGCAACATTAAATGTGAAAACATTCCTAAGAAATTGGTTGAGGGCATTAATTATTTCTAAGGATCTTATGGTATATTAAAAAAAAAAGATTACAAAATGCAACTTAAATAGATTAATTTTAAAGTTGGCCTCAATTTTCTACCCCTCTCTGTGATAAGGTTTTTCAGATGTGACTTGACATCAAAGGGTGGAGTCTATTCCCTACCCTGTGAATTTGGCCCAGCCTTGAGGTTTATTTCTGCCAATTTCATGATGTGGTGGTGTGTTAGCTATGAGCCTAGATCTTGAAGTCTTGTGCTCTTCTGTTCTCTCTTTTGGGAGCTGCTACCAAAGGTTAGTCTGCTGGAGTGTGAGAGACCAGTGTCTTAACTAAGATTATCTTAGACCAGCCAATCCCAACTTGACCTCCAGCAGACACACAGCTGAGCCTCACTGAGCCCAACTTAAATCAGCAAAATCACCCAGCCAGCCCACAGACTTCTGAGCACGTTTCCTGTATATCACTATGCCAGTGAGGTGTTGTGGTTTTATTCCTATTTTGCAGATAAAATGAACATTATAAAAATATATAACTGATATAATTGGGAGAAGGGATTTGAGTCAATCCAACAAAATAATATGAAGTGGAACTCAAGTGTTCTGTCTCCCTCTGACTATAGATTGTGAGTTTCTACCTATTGATTGAATCTGAGTGATTGAATATATGGAATATTTACTTTAAAATAAAAATTATAATGATCATTGTTTACTATTCTTGAAGACTTTGCAAACTAATTTGATACATTTAATTTTTTAAAGATAATTTTACTTATTTTAAAAACCTGAATACATACATTCTGAAATTGAGGTTCAATCTGAAATGCCTGTAAGAGGCCAGGCATGCAATATAATTGAGTCACTCATGGTTGATATAAAATACTAGGCAGTAGGGAACAACTGGCAGAGTGCAGGGCACATTTCCAATCCAGAGGCATTAAATTTAAATTTTTAAGATGACTATGCCAGGAAACATGTATGTGAGAGTCAATTTAGTCCATAGATTGCCAGTTTACAACCTCTATTCTAAAATTTTGATTTCTGAGCTATGTTTAAAAATTAGCTCACGCTTTAATAGGGTTAAAGCCAAATTTTGTGACTACAAGAACATGAAAGAAGGATGAAATGTTTTATGTCCTTTATGTCCTCCAATAGCCTTCCAATAGTAATCAATACGCATGAGATTGGTTTCAGCACCTTTCCTTTTTATTACCCATCCCGATGTAATAGGACAGAGCTAACTTTTCTGGAAAAGTAAGTAAAACATCCCCATTATGGAAGATCTGTCTGTGACTAGTACCTGGAAAGAATTATTGTAGCTGTGGTGTATTTAAAGGTCGTCTCCTCTTTGGTGTGAAGAGGTTCACTGAGGCATCAACATGGCACAACCCTGCAGTGCTTTATCACCAACTGCCACAATCCACCCTTACATGGATCTTATAAGCAGATTCCAAGAATTGGTTCTTTATGTTTTTCACACACAAAGTTTCAGGTTAGCTGCAGGGCATATTTCTCCCTGAATATTATAAGAGTTAAAAACAAACTTCTAGGGGCGCCTGGGTGGCACAGCGGTTAAGCGTCTGCCTTCGGCTCAGGGCGTGATCCCGGCGTTATGGGATCGAGCCCCATGTCGGGCTCCTCTGCTATGAGCCTGCTTCTTCCTCTCCCACTCCCCCTGCTTGTGTTCCTCTCTCGCTGGCTGTCTCTATCTCTGTCGAATAAATAAATAAAATCTTTAAAAAAAACAAACAAAAAACGAACTTCTATTAAAATGTCCTTGTCCTCTTGAGCATGGTTCAGAGATTCAGGCAAATTGAATACCCAGTGTATTTAAATTCATTAACAATATATTTCATAGTCTCTACCATTATTTGATTTTCTCTATCTCTCTCTTTACTCCCTGCATATATACATGCATGTATATGCACACATACAATAACTCTGACAGTAAGAAAAGTTTATAAAAAGAAATAAGTAAAAACTCCATTCCCTAAGAAACACTTTCAGTACTATAAAGTAGAAAGATGGAGAAAGAAATACTGGAAGAAGAAATTTTGCAATTATTGTAGTAGTAGTAATTGTAGAATAATCTGAAGAGAGGAATGTTGGTAGTCATAACACCTACTGATTTAAGTAAAGAAAGAACATGAAGGGGTGCTTGTTTCCAAATGCTCCTATGGCTTCTCATAATTTTCAGAGAAAGGATGCTATTAGCACAGCATGTAATAGCCACTCAGTACATACTTGTTAAGTGATTGACAAGGTTGACAATCTGTCATGGAATTCAGATATGATTTCTCTAAACTTTATCCATCCCCAACATCCTTACTTTTTACATTAGTGATAAATACATAGAATAAAATGTTCACTGCAACTAATGTTACCTATTTACTTAATTTTGTTTAGTTATTTCTTTTGGAAATACCTCTTGAATCTTCTGACTAGAAAGCAATTTATTCATTTATTTATTCATTTAAGTAATATTAATTGAGTGTATTCAGTATAGTGCTGGGCTTTGGGGTATATTAATGATGAAGAGTGTTCTGTTCCTGTTACCATGAAACATGTTCTAGTTGGGAGAAATTATTTTAAAAATCATTAATACATACACAAATAATAAAACAGGATAATTGCAGATAGTGATAAATAAACAAGAATTATGAAGGAAGAGGAAGGCAAGTAAAGGAATAGGAGTCAAGATGAGTTAGCTAATCCATGGTGAATCAAGGCCTCTCTGAACAGGGTAATATTTTTGCAGTCATCTAATGCTTAAGAATAAGCCAACCAGAGTTCAATTTTCCGTAATAGCAGACTATTTTGTTTCCTACCAAACTTCCCACTGGGAATAACTATAAAGCTGGAATAAATAAAACAATATATTTGATGGCTGCAGAGGGATATCAAGATAGTGAGAATGTGTAAGGAAATACATAGAAATGAATCCAGCATTTGGCATCAGTTTTCCCCTTGAGGCATTTGCTGATTCAAAAGTGGCAACTGAGAAACTGAAGTTAAAACCTTGGCTTAGAGGACAAACTGAGCTGAAATTTTAGCAGTCTCTGGATGCTGCCAGAGTCTGGAGCTCTCTAAGGAGAGGCCTTGGTAAATACCTGAAGTTATTATTTGGAACCCCAAAGGGCTAATCTCTAGGAGAGAGGGTATATTAGTAATCAACCACCCCTCAAAATAATGGAAGCCCAATTTTAAATTAGCTCAATGCTTGATTAGATTATGGTAATCTCTGCCCAGCCTAGTTGACTGCCAAGAGCAATTGTAAATCCTCTCTGGTGGAAGATAACATCATTTAGAGCTTTCACAGTATTTGGCACTCAATCTAAAGCAACTGGATGTATAAAAATATCAGAACTGAATGAAAGCCAAGAGGGGGGAAAAAAAAAACCTGAGCAACAAAGCATACAGAAGACTCAGATATTTGGATTATGAAATTATCAAACTTGGAATTTTAAGTAATATGATTAAGATGCTTTAAAAGTTAAATATGAAGATATTTAGATAGAGAAGTGGAAAGTATAAGAAAAAGAATAGGTAGAATTTCTAGAACTGAAAAAACAACTGAAATTAATAATTGAATAAATAGTTTATCATCAGATTAATCAAAACTAAAGAGAGAATTGGTGAACTGGAATATAGGTCAGAAGAAAATATCCAGACTGAAGCACAAAGAGGTAAAAGAATGGAAAACACATACACACAAATACATGTTAAATGGTTTAGGGTGAAAAGTTCCAACATATATATAATTACATTGCCAGAATGAGCAGAGACAGGATATGGCAGAAACTATATTTGAAGAGATGATGGCCGAGAAATATTTAAACCACATATAGGAAGCCTCTACTAATTGCAAGCAGGATGAATACAAAGAAAACACACATCAGGGACAGCATAACTAAACTGCTGAAAACTAAAGACAAAGAAGCAATGTATAAACAGTGAGAGAAAAACATATTATTTTCCACAGAGCAATAGACTGACAAAGGAATGGTCCCTTCAAAGTACCAGAGGAAAACAGCATCCAATCTATAATTCTATACTCAGTGAAAATATCTTTCAAAAATTAAGGCAATATTAAGACATCTTCAAATAAAAAGTGAAAAAAAATTGTCACCAGTAGAATCAACTAAAGATATACTCAAGGGTATACTTTAAGCAGAGGAAATGATCACAGGTGGAAGCATGGTGCTGCAGAAAAGAATGGAGAACACTGGAAATGGAAAGATACATGAGTATATGAGTATTGACCAGACAAAATAACATTGTGTTAGAAAGCATGAAAACAATAATGTATTTATTGTGCAGTGTAATAATTGTGTGTGTGTGTACTGTATAATATGTGTACCAAAACTCTGCTCTAGTTACTATGTCTGTGTAACAAATTACTCCAAAACTTTATGGCTTAAAGTGATTATAATGTATATTTTGCTGACATTTGGGCAGGATTGGCAGAGTGGCTTATTTCAGCTTCAGTTGGTAACAGCTAGAGTGGCTCAAAGGCTAGGAACTAGAATCATCTGGAGGCTTGCTCTTATGTCTGGCAGTTGTTGCTGGCTGTTGGCTAAGACTTTGCTAGGGCTGTTGACTAGAATACTTTATTCTGTATGGCAACTGGGTTCCAAGAGGAGCTGCTTACCCACATGCACCCCACAGAGAGAGAGAGAGGGAGAGAGAAAGAGAGATCAATCTGATGGAAAACTACTCCAGCAGAAGAAACAGCAAGTACAAATGTTCTGAGGTGGGAATTATTTCCTGTGTTCAAGAGGCAGAACAGAGAGCAGTGAGACTAAATGAGGAACACAGTGGTACAAAATAATGCTGGAGCTGGTCAGAAGAAACAGGTAGGAGCATTTCAAGTTTTAATCAGTAAACAGTATTGTGGCAGATGCCAGCTAATTGCTAGTCTGAACACCCGCATGTGTATAAGTATTTCCTACGTAAGGATCTCTAAGAAGAGGACACAATTTATTAGATTTGGGGATATTCTCTTTGTGAACATATGTAAAAGTTGTTCATTAAACATTTATCATCATGCACATTCTGATTTTTAGAACTTAAAAATAACTTTACATTTAAGAACAATAAAGCAACTTTCTGAGTACACTGTATTGGGTTAATAACCTGGTCGTTTATTATACTAATGATATGCAACCTCACTAGCACACACATTTTGCAGCCATTACGGAAATCTCAGTGGATAAGATATTATCTGGCATGATATGCTGAGGATTTGAAGATAAGCAGATCTGAACACAAACCATGGAAGATTACTAACAACTTACTCTTAATAACATCTGCTACTTAAAAAAAATAATAATTCAGCCTAAGTAAAAAAGAAAATAGTGAATGAAAATGTTACTAGAGATAGCTTCTCTTCCCTTCACACTCCTTCACCCTCATCTCACTCTTAGGTCAAGATAAATCACACAGTTGAAGACATAAGACCACACTGCTTCTGACATAAATAGACCTGAAATACCACTATGGGACAAAAGAAAACATTTGGAGCAAAAAGAAGTATTTTTTTCCTTCCATAGAATCTAACTCTGTAGCCTTTAATTGGATTATTTCAAAGAGAGAAAAAGGCCCTTTAGCAGCTTTCAGAGTGCCCTGACAAACACATTTTGCAAGTGTTCTGCTTAAATGCCTCGCCTTAATGGCTTTAATAATAAATTCAGTTTTCTGGCAGGAGATAAATTCTTTTGGTATGTTTCTCCAATCCAAATAAATGTGGAATTACTGGAGTGCCCTGATGCCACAAACTGAAAAGAGTATAATCCTTTGTGGGATATTTGTTGTCAAAACAAAATAATCTTTTTATCTGAAGATCCCATGTTTTGGGGGGGTCTATCTTGCCCTTCCTTTGATTGGAATCTCTGTTCCTTTCTTATCAAGAGAGGACCTATTCTAAAGACGGAGTCAATCCTGTAGGACCAACACATAGGACCCAACTCACATCCAGTGAGTTCTCACATCCTCCAAGTTAGTCTTTGCTCTGGGGTACCACAACAAGGAACCCTTAGAGAAGTTTCTCATTGTTTTTTAATTGATTATTCTTTACCTGGGCTGTTGGCCCCTAAAGAACAGAGACAGTTGCTTCTCATTCATTTTTCTTTTTTCTTTTTTTTTTTTTAAAGATTTTATTTATTTATTTGACAGAGATAGAGACAGCTAGTGAGAGAGGGAACACAAGCAGGGGGAGTGGGAGAGGAAGAACAGGCTCACAGCGGAAGAGCCTGATGTGGGGCTCGATCCCACAACGCCGGGATCACGCCCTGAGCCGAAGGCAGACGCTCAACCGCTGTGCCACCCAGGCGCCCCTCATTCATTTTTCTCTCGTAGTACCAGCATGGTTGGTCCCTGATGTACAGAGGAGACATGAAGGAAATTTGCTGAAAGTATGACCTTAACTTCAACATGCGGTCACCACATATCTTCACACGTTCTATGCTTTTTGTTACAGGGTGTCTTTTATTAGCTATAACATGACTCATAGAGTTCCAACGAATATTAAGGAAAAGTACAGATTAATTATCTGACAGAACAAAATGTCATGACACTTTCAAAATGATTCATTACAAACAAAAGCAGTCAGAATAAGTACTATAACTGAAATCCATTCTTTTCAGTGGATATGTTGACAGAAAAAAATTAGCCTGGATTATCCCACCACAATAAAGCATATGTTATTTGATTTCCTGTCACAATTAGGGGAATTGATATGTGTAACGTTGTTCAACTTACTTTCAACACAAGTGGTTCAAACTAATGAATAAGTATGACAGTGAAAATTATTTGATATTGTATTCCAGCTTTGAAAGATGCTTTGTGCTTCATATTAAAAGTAAAAAGGACAAATAAGTGGGTTATTTATAGGCATTTGCCTCTGGGGCACCAATCTTCTATATATTTATTCAGCTTATTTTATGAGGATTAGAGTCAAGACTAAATGATGTAAGATCTTACGAATATCTCTTATATTCATCTGAATAAAGTAGAAGCTACAACACTCAAAGTGATGATAAATACTGATTCTTATTTCTAAAAATCCACAAAAAACAAGTTTTTTTAATCTATTCAGAATAGAAATAAAATCGTTTTAGTGCGTTACATTTCATTTATTAGTCTTTCTCTGAATCTGACCTTGCCTTTTAAATTATTTAAAAATTTTCCAACAATAAAAAGCTACTTTAACTTAATTTGTATTCTACCTTAATGTACAAATAGATTGTGACGGTGTATATAAAAACTACACAAAACAACTGGTAAAAAGATGAAGAGATTGAGACAGAAACAAAATTGACAAAAGAAACAAAATAAAGTATGGGGGAGCACAAAGAATGTAGTCATAATGGCTTAACTGGTTGTCAGAAAGCCAGCAGGAAGTGCAGAAGGGTGGTAAAATAATTATTATTTAATGCCTTTATTGTTAAAATAAATTGAATATATATAATTTGTTGCATACTTGTTGCAGTTTATTAGAGTTGAATCTAACTGTAATATTTTATTATATTACAGTCACGAGTATGTTGAAGAAATAAAAAGTACGTTTTTTTGTTCTTTTGGTAGTCTAGTTAAAAGTGGCTATTTCTCTCTCTCTCTTTTCAATGTTATCTCAGAAAACAAAGAATGTGACATTTGTTTTTNTTATTTAATGCCTTTATTGTTAAAATAAATTGAATATATATAATTTGTTGCATACTTGTTGCAGTTTATTAGGGTTGAATCTAACTGTAATATTTTATTAATTATATTACAGTCAAGAGTATGTTGAAGAAATAAAAAGTATGTTTCTTTGTTCTTTTGGTAGTCTAGTTAAAAGTGGCTGTTTCTCTCTCTCTTTTCAATGTTAGAAAACAAAGAATGTGACATTTGTTTTTTGTTTTTGTTTTTTTAAAGATTTTATTTATTTA